>NC_139611.1:68888358-69031452 GCF_964270895.1 Podarcis filfolensis | reverse complement strand
GTTCTGCTCCCATAAGGCATATAGAGTTTGAATTTCTAAATAGCCTTAAGCATGCCCAACTCTGTTGCAAAAAGCCCATGTCTTTTATTGAGCAGGTATGTCAAACAACGTATGTGCACAAAATCTAAGCTTACTGCTGAGTAAGGGTGAACGAATCTGTCAGTTTCATTTCCTCCCCTCTTTTGCATTTTCCTAATTTTAAATTCGGGCCTATCTTTCCACAGAAATTTGTGATTTAAGGGTAGTGTGGCTGAGTGGTCTAAGGTGCTGGCTTAAGGCTTCAGTCTCTTCTCGGGTATGGGTTCGAATCCCACCACTGCCAGTGGGTTACTTTTCATTCTCAAATATTCCCAAATAATGTAAGTGAAAGAGATCATGGAAAACTTTCCCAAACCTTCAGAAATTTGTGTGTTTAAAATAGAAAAACTTCATGAAAATTCATCAGCATTTTCTTGCAAATTTCTCCCACTGAACGCATGACGTTTCCACCAATATACACATTTTTTTCAAGTAATCTTCCCTAATATATTGTATATCTGTGTTTTATTTTCACTACATATGGATGCATTCTTATGCTCACTTTCCCCTAGCACATTCTTTTTTGTACACAGTTAGTTGGAGAACTGCATCACAAAATTCAGAGAAATGTGATTTATTTATTTGTTTATTTAGCATTCCACTATATGTAAGATAAAAACACAAAAATAAGAAAGAGACAGACAGATATATACTAAATCAATTGTGTCTTGAATTGTTATGTGTCAGGGAACTGCCATCGGCTCAGGGGTGAGAGGGGGAAAGGCGGATGGATTACGGAGAGCCCCCAAAGATCGTGGGAAGCAGCACTTGCTCAGCGGAGGAAGGAAGCCACGCCTCTAGCGGGGAGGAGATGCAGGGCTCGGAGGATGCAATGCGGTGCCAGGACACCTTGCCTGAGCAAAGCGGGGAGGAGGGAGGCCTCCCTTTACCCAAGCCTTCCTTGTGCAGTAGGCTTTCCCACAGAGAGGGGAGGCATAGGCTGGGGGTCAATAAACTACTCTGCTGGGGAAGGTTTAAGGACCGCCCACTCTCAGATTCTGCCAGCGAGTGAGCAAGACATGGAATAGAGGTGCTCTGCCTTTGTAAAGGCTTTGTTGTTGTTTAGTCGTTTAGTCGTGTCCGACTCTTCGTGACCCCATGGACCAGAGCACGCCAGGCACTTCTGTCCTCCACTGCCTCCCGCAGTTTGATCAAACTCATATTTGTAGCTTCAAAGACACTATCCAACCATCTCGTCCTCTGTCGTCCCCTTCTCCTTGTGCCCTCCATCTTTCCCAACATCAGGGTCTTTTCCAGGGAGTCTTCTCTTCTCATGAGGTGGCCAAAGTATTGGAGCCTCAGCTTCACGATCTGTCCTTCCAGTGAGCACTCAGGGCTGATTTCCTTAAGAATGGATAGGTTTGATCTTCTTGCAGTCCATGGGACTCTCAAGAGTCTCCTCCAGCACCATAATTCAAAAGCATCAATTCTTTGACGATCAGCCTTCTTGATGGTCCAGCTCTCACTTCCATACATCACTACTGGGAAAACCATAGCTTTTACTATACGGACCTTTGTTGGCAAGGTGATGTCTCTACTTTTTAAGATGCTGTCTAGGTTGATCATTGCTTTCCTCCCAAGAAGCAGGCGTCTCTTAATTTCGTGGCTGCTGTCACCATCTGCAGTGATCATGGAGCCCAAGAAAGTAAAATCTCTCACTGCCTCCATTTCTTCTCCTTCTATTTGCCAGGAGGTGATGGGACCAGTAGCCATGATCTTCGTTTTTTTTGATGTTGAGCTTCAGACCATATTTTGCGCTCTCCTCTTTTACCCTCAATAAAAGGTTCTTTAATTCCTCCTCACTTTCTGCCATCAAGGTTGTGTCATCTGCATATCTGAGGTTGTTGATATTTCTTCCAGCAATCTTAATTCCGGCTAGGGATTCATCCAGCCCAGCCTTTCGCATGATGAATTCTGCATATAAGTTAAATAACCAGGGAGACAATATACAGCCTTGTCGTACTCCTTTCCCAATTTTGAACCAATCAGTTGTTCCATATCCAGTTCTAACTGTAGCTTCTTGTCCCACATAGAGATTTCTCATATCTACTACTGTGGGCAAGAAACCCGGAAAAGAAATGGAGTGGCCCTCATAGTCAACAAAAGAGTGGCGAAAGCAGTACTGGGATGCAATCTCAAAAATGATAGAATGATCTCGATACGAATCCAAGGCAGACCTTTTAACATAACAGTAATCCAAGTTTATGCACCAACTACTGGTGCTGAAGAAACTGAAATTGACCAATTCTATGAAGACTTACAACACCTTATAGAAGCGACACCAAAGAAGGATGTTCTTCTCATTATAGGGGATTGGAATGCTAAAGTAGGGAATCAAGAGATAAAAGGAACAACGGGCAAGTTTGGCCTTGGAGAGCAAAATGAAGCAGGGCAAAAGCTAATAGAGTTCTGTCAAGAGAACAAGCTGGTCATCACAAACACGCTTTTCCAACAACACAAGAGACGACTCTACACGTGGACATCACCAGATGGGCAGCATCGAAATCAGATTGATTATATTCTCTGCAGCCAAAGATGGAGAAGCTCAATACAGTCAGCAAAAACAAGACCTGGAGCTGACTGTGGCTCGGATCATCAGCTTCTTATAGCAAAATTCAAGCTTAAACTGAAGAAAGTAGGAAAAACCACTGGGCCGGTAAGATACAATCTAAATCAAATCCCTTATGAATACACAGTGGAAGTGAGGAACAGGTTTAAGGATTTAGATTTGCTAGACAGAGTGCCTGAAGAACTATGGATGGAGGCTCGCAACATTATACAGGAGGCAGCAACGAAAACTATCCCAATGAAAAGGAAATGCAAGAAAGCAAAGTGGCTGTCCAATGAGGCCTTACAAATAGCGGGGGAGAAAGATACAGGAAATTGAATGCAGATTTCCAAAAAATAGCAAGGAGAGATAAGAAGGCCTTCTTAAACGAGCAATGCAAAGAAATAGAGGAAAACAACAGAATGGGAAGAACCAGAGATCTGTTCAAGAAAATTGGAGATATGAAAGGAACATTTCATTCAAAGATTGCCATAATAAAGGACAAAAGTGGTAAGGACCTAACAGAAGCAGAAGACATCAAGAAGAGGTGGCAAGAATACACAGAGGAATTATACCAGAAAGAAATGGATGCCTCGTACACCCCAGGTAGTGGGGTTGCTGACCTTGAGCCAGACATCCTGGAGAGTGAAGTCAAATGGGCCTTAGAAAGCACTGCAAATAACAAGGCCAGTGGAAGTGATGGTATTCCAGCTGAACTATTTAAAATTTTAAAAGATGATGCTGTTAAGGTGCTACACTCAAAATGCCAGCAAGTTTGGAAAACTCAGCAGTGGCCAGAGGATTGGAGAAGATCAGTCTACATCCCAATCCCAAAGAAGGGCAGTGCTAAAGAATGCTCCAACTACCGCACAATTGCACTCATTTCACACGCTAGCAAGGTTATGCTCAA
The DNA here is from genome assembly GCF_964270895.1 of Podarcis filfolensis. Lineage (NCBI taxonomy): Eukaryota > Metazoa > Chordata > Lepidosauria > Squamata > Lacertidae > Podarcis > Podarcis filfolensis. Next base: position 69,027,916 of record NC_139611.1, on the reverse strand, counting down.
AATTCTACAAGGAAGGCTCAAGCAGTATGTGGACCAAGAACTCCCAGAAGTGCAAGCTGGATTTAGAAGAGGCAGAGGAACCAGAGACCAAATTGCAAACATGCGCTGGATTATGGAGAAAGCCAGAGAGTTCCAGAAAGACATCTACTTCTGCTTCATTGACTATGCAAAAGCCTTTGACTGTGTCGACCACAGCAAACTATGGCAAGTTCTTAAAGAAATGGGAGTGCCTGATCACCTCATCTGTAAAGGCTTTAGCACCAATAATAAAGCTTTTGAAAAGACCAGTGAGGCATGTTCCCTGATCGCTCTCGAGCAACCACCCGATAGCCATAACAGCATGCTTTAAAACAACCCTCTGTCCCAGTTGGAGCATTTAAAACATGAAATAACTCACCTTGGGTATCTTTCTCCAACATGTACAAATCCCAGGGGGTTACAGTTTAAGATTTTGACACCTTCTTTCAAGGTTGCTTTGGCACTGATGAATAAGTTCTTATCTTGTAGAACTAAAATAGGTTTGCTAGCCTTAATATAGCACAGAGTTTGGGGAGTTCTGTAGCATTTTATAAAGTCCCCTTTGGACAGAATGTTCAGGAACAAATCCAGAGATATAACAACTGGTGAAAAGTAATCAACATAAGAAAACAACACCAAAAGCACTTGTTGATTGTTACTCTGGCCTTTTCTTTTCTGCAGCTGTAGTGAGAGTCAAGCTGCCCTCTCTTATTTTATTTTTACCCCATTGTTCTGCTCCTGTTTTGAATTGAACACACACACACAAAGAAGCACAATCACGTGAATCAACAACAAGTAGCATTATGGACATCTGGAAAATCAGGTGTGTGCTCTATCTCATGAATGTCAGGGTGACCAATGTGGTGCTTGCAAGATGTTACTAGAATCCATCTCCCATCAGTCCCAAAACACACGGCCAATCTTCAAGGATGATAGGAGCTGCAGGACTGCATTGACTACACCGTGTTATGCTGAGGTCTGTCTCTTCTTGCTGTTTATTTTGCATTTTGGTGGCTCTTCTTTGTTTTGGTTTTGTGACTGTGTGGAACCCAGTTCAGCTACTGATTGATTGATTGTGTAACTGTGGTACATTGTTTATTGCTTTCAATTTTTGGATCAATGGTCTCATTAGATAGTGAAATTCATGTTAAATTACTGTTTTAGGGGTTGTTTTTAAAAGTCTGGAATGGATTCATCCATTTTGCATTACTTTCTATGGGAAAGCGCGCCTTGGTTTTGGAACGCTTTGGTTTTGGAACGGACTTCTGGAACGGATTAAGTTTGAGAACCAAGGTACCACTGTAGTAGTAATAGTATTGATTATACCACCTCTTTCTTCTAACAGGATCCCAGGATGTCTAACTGTTTGGGTTTTCTTTAAGCTACCTTAAAACAAAGTTAAAGCCATCAGACAAGGGAAAATACATCATATATAAGGCAACTTGCCAGTCAGAGATAGATTATGTATTAGCCTTCAAGGTGCCACAAGAAGAAAGGAACACAGGAAGCTGCCTTATACCAAATCAGATCTTTGTTCCATCTTGCTCAATATTGTCTACACTGTAGATTGACATTATATCACAAAATAATAATTGAAAATGTTAAAATAACAGCTGTGCATTCTTTACAACCACAGGTAATTCAGCACAGAGGAAAGAGAATGCTAACCGTTGGACCCCCAGAAAATTATTGCAGATAAGGAGCATAGCAACCCAAGGGTAGAGGGGGACGTGATGAGCAAACCACCAAAAGGGCCAGATATAGAAGCTTGAAAGGCTGAATTTGGCCCCCATGATTGTGATTCCACATGCCTATTCCAGTCACTTGGGTATCGGGGGGAGAAGGGGACTCTGAAATTATACACACACCCTCCTAAAAGGCAATTCTTAGAAGTGCTGCAGTTATCAGAGTGTGGAGTGCAGGACCCTGGAAGCCTAATCTTCCTTGTTTAGTCTCGGCAAATGTGCAGCCGGAAAACATTGCCATCCTGTTTTTCAGGTGGCAGCCGGCAAATAAGAATGAAGGAAAATACCGCAGCCCTCTGACAGGCTGTGATTAATTTCCATTGTGCCTGACTTTTCCCCACACTTTTCTGGAAGGGCACTGCTCTTGCCTGAATCTCCCAGGCTTCTTTTAGTGCCCTTGAACTGAGGGAAGCTTCTGATAAGCGACTGTTGTGAACCCTTTTGCACCTTTCAAAATGGCAGCTTCTCTGCACAGTTGTTGTTTTTGTAACTACAGTAGGTATAGCCTGTTATGCATCCTCTAGCAGCTGAATGGCTAATTGCCATTAACACCCATATCAGGCACACCAACACTAGAGGGCAGAGGTGTCATCAGCCCTCACAATATTCCTTAGCAGGGGGCTCAGCCCTCCCATTATAGAGGGGACAGAGGAGGCTGAACCGTTGAGCGGAGTGCAGCACAACATCAATAGCATACCCCTCCTAAGCATGGGAGAGGAGGAACAGTGGCCATAGAAGCTGCATGGTGCTAGGCAAGGCCTCCTCCCTCCTGAGGCATCCGTAATGCCGGTCATGCACATGTCACAGGCGTGTGACGCATGACAGCCATGTGACATCACAGGTGTGTGACATGAAATGATGCCCCCCCCCATATCTTTGGCCCAAAGCGGTGCCTCCTGGCCTTACCCTCCACAAATTTATGTAATCCTCTTTTAAGGTCATACAAGTGGTTGGCTGTTACTGCAACTAAGCAAGTTCCTTAGTTGAACTTTGTGCTGCGTGAAGAATGTCTGTCTTACCTGTCCTGAATCTTCCAACATTCAGCTATGCCGAATATGCACGAGTTCTAGTGCATATGACAGAGGAAGAAAAAATTTCTTTTTCCACCTTCTCAATGCCCCCTTGTATAAATTTATATTGTGTCACCTCTTCTCTAATCTAAAAAGTTCCAAATGTTGGAAGGGGAATTGCCCGATCCCTATGGTCATTCTGGTTACCCTCCTCTCAGCCTTTTTCAGCTGTGCAATGACCTTTTTAAGGTGAGGCGATCAGAAGTGTACACGGTATCCCAAACACAGCCACACCATAGATTTGCATAACGGCCTTGCGATATCAGCAGTTTTATTATCAATTCCTTTCCGAATGAAAGTAGGGAAATGCCGCAAGCAAAATATTTGCGTTGCACAGGAAAGCGCCAAATTCCTCACATGGCTTTGTCATTGTGTCACTGTCTGAGATCTGGCCCCTCCGTGACTCAAGCTGGTGATAGGAAGAAGGGAGGCATAGTGTTAGCTCAGCTGATTATATCAAAGCCCTTGAACCGCGGGCTGCACAGTGCAAAGAGCACCTCCAGGGAAAGGAAACAGAAGGGCATTTTGTTATTCTCCTTTGAAGGAACTGTTCCTATGCAGTCAAGTAAATACTGCACCCCCCTTCCTAGATCTCACATTTGAAGTGGGAGTGCAAGAGATCTTTGGGATTTTCCCATGTGATATTCAGACTGCTCTTTCCATTTCCACCATCCTCCCTCATGTCGGCATATCAGGACAGATCATAGAAGGGGGCGAGGTGACCTGTTCCAGATTTCTGTCCATTTCCCATGCTGGAAAGTTATGTTAGTTCGTTGCCACAAAAACAATGAAGAGTCTCGTGGCATCTTTAAGACTGACCGATTTATGATGACATAAGCTTTTGTCGATAGCAGTCCACTTCTCCCTCCTCCATCTTCTCTCTCTCTCTCTCTCTCTCTCTCTCTCTCTCTCTCTATCTCTATCTCTATCTCTATCTCTATCTCTCTCTCTCTCTTCATTAAGGGGAGAGGTTTGTTGCAGTGAAAGAATCAGACGGGACATGGTGTACAAATATGACATTTTTAAGAAGAAAGAAAACAACAAATGACTTGTGAAAGGCGTAGTTGCAATCTGAGGAGGTAGAACTGCTGGTGGTGGTGGTGGTGTTTAAAAACTCAGAAGTGATCAAATGGTTTTGCTAGTTGTTGTGCTAAAATAATATCACACACACACACATTCATTCTGGGGGGGGTGTATTGGGTATTAGGGGAGGGGTAATACCTCTTGTGGGGGACACACCATGCCCCTTCTGGGTAGTTTGCCAACCTTTCGATGGATTGCTGTATTTTAATATTTTGTTGGAAGCTGCCCAGAGTGGCTGGGGAAGCCCAGCCAGATGGGCAGGGTATAAATAAATTATGATTATGATTATGATTATGATTATGATTATGATTGTGATTATGATTATGATTATGATTATGATTATTTCCACCCTGCAACTAGATCAGGCATAGGCAAACTCGCCCCTCCAGATGTTGTTGGCCTACAACTCCCGTCATCCCTAGTTGACAGGACCAGTGGTCAGGGATGATGGGAAATGTAGTCCCAAAACATCTGGAGGGCCGAGTTTGCCTATGCCTGAACTAGATGTCACCTGTGGCTCCTAGAAGCTGTCAGCATTGGGTAGCAGCAACACCTCAGGAAACAGCTTTGACTGGCAGACTAAGGCGGTTGAGGGTAGCCGGTGGGTCTCAAACCCTCAGTGAGTTAGCAACTTCCCCTGTATGCAAAGACAGGCTCCAGAGGATTGAGTGGATGAGACCAATAGTGGGTCCATCAGTCAAGAAAGTCCATGTGCTGTAGAGGGAAGTGAGGGGCAGATGGGGCTCATCAACCTGAGAAGGTAGCCCATCTAGGAGAAGGAAAACTTTGATCCTAAACCTCTGTTGCCTTGCAGGATATCTTTGGGAGAAGAAAGAACTAATGAGTAAACCCTACACAAATTCAGAGTGGAGTCCCTGAAGTGGTTGGATGACACCTTGTATGCCTATTCCTGGCGACTCCTACAGCCAAGTGGTGCCAAATGTATTATTCTGTTTTGCTTTGGACCACACCAGTAATAGAAGATAGACACATTAACATTAATATACATGACTAAATTAACATTGTCCTTCTGCAACTCTGCATGAATACATTTTTACAGCTTCCAAGACAGCCCGATACAAGTTCACATTACTGTCAGTCAAGCATTGTTCAATATTTGAATAGCTAAGCAATCCACTCAATGAAAGACAAATTACCCATCAATTCAAATCGCGCTCAGTTAACTAGGCCAAAATGAAAGCAGATATGTACCCAACCTACTAGGAACGCATTCCAAACAAATTCTATATATGCTGTACACACAAAGTAACAGTAGATGTTCTGTTCCAGTTATGAACTAACCAATTCCATTACTGGATATGCTAACAGAGAAACTGATTAGACCAAAGTCCAAAGTTTATATACACCTTCACCCTGGAATCACCAGGGACACACCTCCCTCGGAGCATGCAGTTTGCATCCTCTGCCCACGTGCTAAGACCTGGAGACAGGTGGAGGTGTTGCCGCAGGAACAATTAGATCAGCAATGGTGTAGAGGCTAATAGGAAAAAGCAAGAGGTTTGCCAGGCAGATCAAAGGGAACTCCACTGCAAGATGCCAATAGGAACAAAGCACAGTCACAGAATGGAAAGGTGGGTATGATACTAAGAAGAAAAATGGGTGGGGCATTAAGTAAAGCAAGTGCCTACTGCTAAGTCAGGCAGTTGCTCCTCCCTCCCACCCTGTACTCATCAGATAACATCATTTCTAAGGGAGTTGACTTTAGCCCTTTCGATGCATTAAAGCGCAGTTATCTAATCTTCAGTAGTGGATATACTGGTTGGCATGGAGGCATAGCTGTCAACCTTTCCCTTTTCTTGCAAGGAATCCTATTCGGAATAAAGGGGAAACGTTGACAGCTATGCATGGAGGTTAGATGGAAATGAGAACCACCAAAAGTGAAAGCGACTTGCCTGGGACTGTGGGAAGAAAACAACTGCAATGGACAGTTGTTGTTTTCTTCCCACAATCCCAGGCATGTGGCTTTCACTTTTGGTGTTTCTCCTTTCCATCTGGCCTCCATGCCAACCAAGTGGATTCCTTCATCCTCTGTCTGGAGCTTTGCTGCTAAACAGAAGATCCAGGATCCCTGATAGGTTGGATGATAACAAGGTACACCACCTCGCTGCATTGTTACAACAGCTTCAATGCTATACTCAAAGCTGTAATCCATAGCAGACGCTGATGATACATGTTTAAAGCCACTAGCTTCACCGTCAAAACCTAGGCAGAGGGCCTTCTCGGTAGTGGCGCCCGCCCTGTGGAACACCCTCCCATCAGATGTCAAAGCGATAAACAAGTACCTGACATTCAGAAGACATCTTAAGGCAGCCCTGTTCAGGGAAGTTTTTAATGTGTGATATTTTAGTGTTTTTTGGTCTCTATGGAAGCCGCCCAGAGTGGCTGGGGAAACCCAGCCAGATGAGCGGGGTACAAATAATATATTATTATTATTATTATTATTATTATTATTATTATTATTATCTTCACAGCCATAAGGTTTAAACCAGGGGTCATCAAACTTTTTAAGCAGGGGGCCAGTCCACTGCCCCTCAGACCTTGTGGGGGGCCAGACTATATTTTTTTTGGGGGGGGGATGCAAGAGCACCACGAGCCCCAGTGGCTGCTTACCTGTGTATTATGAGTGGCAGGGGCTGGCGGCGGCAGCACAATGAGCGGCGTGCGAAAGGGCACCAGAGAGGAGCTGCTTAAAATGGCAGCTGCCTGAGCACTGCTGCTGCTGGCACCCACAAAGCCCAGCCCCCTCCCTCCTCTAGACAGGGCAGGGAGAAGTCAGGAGGAGGGAGGGAGGAGGTGCCGCCGCCGCTGTGTGAGGGAGAGGGAGGGAGAGAGAAAAAATGTGCGTGGTGACGATCCATGTGGCGATTCCTGGACCGCCCGCGGGCTGGATCCAGAAGGCAATTGGGCCTGATCCTGCCCACGGGCCTTAGTTTGCCAACCCATGGTTTAGAAACAGCCCCCCTTTGTCTCCTCCTTTTTCTAAAAATAAAAATAAAAGCTGAGGTTCTCACAACTCTGATTTTTTCTTAATTCAGTGCCCAATCCCATATGTTTTCTATACTTGGAAACAACATACCGTATATTTGGATAGAATCAACAAATACTCCACGGCCCTGGGATTCACACTGCATGAACAGCCTCCAGCATTTCTTTGGCAGCGTTCCCCTGAAGTAGTAGCTAGACTTGTTAGCAAATGAGTTCTGATAACATCAATACCAGTGTCACGTGGCCCTCAGCCCAAAATGTTGCATCCATTTCAGCAGCACCACTTTGCCCAGACTTGCATTCTCTGCTACAGAAGCCAAAGCAACCAATTCACAATGCAAAAATGTTGCAAGTGACCAGCTTCTTAGAAAGATGGGGGGGCATATTTATAGGCATATTTCTTGCATTTTAGGCAATTTCGTGCCTGAATAAGAAACTACAACTCAGGAATGGGAAACCTGTGACCCTCCAGAAATTGTTTGACTCCGACTCCCATCAGTCCCAGCCAACGTGGTCTATGTTCAGGGGTGATGGGAGTTGTAGTCCACCTGGAGGGCATCAGCTTCCTCATCCCTGCTATAACCTCTGGGTCTTAAAGTTTCCTATTTGCCAGAAGCAGCTAGAATGTTTGTGTGGCTCTCCTTGTGGTCAACAACTGAACCAGAATGCAGAGAGCGCTAGTGCTCAGATTTTGCTTGCAGGTTCCCCATAGGAATCTGGTTGGCCACTATGAGAACAGGATGCTGGACTAGATGGGCCATTGGCCTGATCCATCAGACCCTTCTTATGTTCACAAGACTTTCCCCAAAGAATGTTGGGAATGGCAGTTTCTTAAGGGGACTCGGGATTGTCTCTCTGTGATGGGGGAACTACAGTTCCTAGAATGCTTTGGGTGAAGTAGTGTACCTTATTTGGAAGTCCTTTAAATGTATAGTTGCAGGGACGCGGGTGGTGCTGTGGTGTAAACCACTGAGCCTTGGGCTTGCCGGTTGGAAGGTTGGCAGTTCGAATCCCCGTGACGGGGTTTGCTCCCGTTGTTTGGTCCCTGCTCCTGCCAACCTAGCAGTTCGAAAGCACATCAAAGTGCAAATAGATAAATAGGTACCACTCCAGCAGGAAGGTAAATGGCATTTCCATGCGCTGCTCTGGTTTCACCGGCTTAGTCATGCTGGCCGCATGACCCAGAAAAACGGTCTGCGGACAAACATCAGCTCCCTCTGCCAGTAAAGCGAGATGAGTGCCGCAACCCCAGAGTCATTCACGACTGGACTTAACTGTCAGGGGTCCTTTCCCTTTCTCTTTTCAATGTATAGTGTAGCTCTGCCCTTGTTGCTAAGGAGGAAGAAGCAGGCAAGCAGTGTCAGCCCACCTCCAGACTGAATGTAGGTCAGAAGGCTGGCAGGTAAAGGCTGGCCAAGGGCAGACTGAGGTGTGTGGGGCTGTGCCCCATTTGTTCTAGTCAAGGGCGAGGCAGAAATGCCCAAGGCATCACCTCTATAGGTATCCTGTCTGCCCCTCCGCCAGCAGCAGAGAAGCTGGACCAACATCGGAGATGACTTTGGGCAAGATCACATCCCTTTTGGATGAGATCTCACCCCAGATTGGTGTGATCTTGCCTGAGATTGGTGCTAACGGCAGCACCACTGTCCCAGCAGCAGATGTGGCAGAGTGCGCAGTGGCAAAGTGGCTGGTGGAGGCAGCGGTGGCCAGGCAGCACTTCTCTCAAGTGGTGAAATGGGATGGCCCTAGTGCTAGATGGTAAAGTTCCAAGCATAAAAGTCAGGCAGCAGCTCCATCAAACACAAAAGCACCATCTCTTGTATTTATTTTCCCCCCAAACTGCATGGGGGCAACTTTTCCTCACTGAAGTACTTATTCACACTTTGCTTCGCCAGTCTAGTATTTCCACCCCGAGCGATTCATTCTCTGCTTAAAAGTCACTGCAATAAATCACCGCAGGCAGGAGCCAAAATCCTTCCACTGAACTGATTTCAACAATGCCCAGGAGCACACAAATAATACCGACCAGGCATCTAAGTTGAGAAATGGGAGTTCATGGTACGGTTCTCTGGAAAGGAAAAGCTAAGGAGAGAAAACAAGTGAAGTAGCCAAGAAAGTTGCCCAAGGACCTTTCTCTGCCTCCCAGCCCTCATTATTTGCTGTGGCATTTCCCAAGAGAAGTATTCTCCATTCTTGTGTCAGGCTTGCAGTCTTCCCTGCGAAAGGTTGTGCCACCCACAGAGTGTTGGGCTCTGGAGAGAGATCTTTCATGTGTTGCATCTTCAGGAGGACTGGGACCGCTGGAGACCTCCAGGGCATCTGGGCTGTGATTCCATATGCTAACTTACAATTCGAGATCTGAGTGCCCAAATTATATTTAAAACAAAAGAATGACATCAAAGCAAGTTGGCCTAGTCCTTCTCTGTAGACGTTCACTTTGCATATACCCTTCCAATCCCTGAACACTGTGGAGGAACTGGGATGGACCTCTCTGAAGGTGTCTAAGAAGACGTCTTCAACTTTACATGATAATAGCATCTCTCAGTTTTAGGCGACGACAGCATAAAATACTTATCTGTCACATTCAGTACACTGCAAAAAGAAACACAATGTTTAAGAAACCTGCCATACCATATGTCAGTGGAGGCCTCCACCCACCTGCCCATTGCTCCTACATTAGGACATTCTCTGGGGCACCCTGGGAAAATTAACTTGCAGCTACCATGAGATTATTATTAATAATAATAATAATTAAATTTGTATAGTGTCCCTCATCAATAGATCTCCAGGCGGTTCACAACATTTGCCCATATACTTGCACAGAAAATACTATATCTAGCTGAATTGATCCTTGCAATGCATCCCTAATCATAATTATTGTATAATTATAAGATTTTTAGATGGTTGTATAGCCTTAGAAGAGGGCATGGCTCTGAAGGTGCATGGCTGTGACTATCACAAAGGGACCCCGTACTTCTGAATTTGCCACTGCACGAATCCAACAACATCTGGAGGGCCCTCCGTTAGAGACGGCTGCTCCAAGGGAAGCCCCTAGACTTTGCTTCTAGAAAAGGACCTAGAAAGGGTTTCTGCTCCTGCTGTGTTGGAATGTCCAAAGAGAACAGGGCAACCATTGAGGCATGCCTGGGTGGACCTTGGCCTTCAATGGTGCCACGTAGCTTTTGTTTTTCCTGAGAATTTGCGTTGGACTCAAAATAGCTTCAAATTACGTGTGTTGCTTAATACTATACCATAATAGTGAACAGCAGGAACCAGCTAAGTTTTTAACGAAAGTTGTTTTGGGCCCAAAACACAAGTCAGATTGGACAGACTACAGAGCAGATCCGGAATGGATCTCATGTCATGTGCACACCCCTAACTGTTACAATTCATGCTACACAACACAGAAACAAGTTTATTCCTGGCTCCATAAGAACTGGTAGCTGGAGAGCTAAGATTACTATCAGCCTTCTGGTGCTCAGTTCATGGTGCCAGCAAACATGAACTGAGCCAGCAATTACAAAACTTTTGTGGCATCACTAATGAAAGCTGAATGTGGCAAACCTTGGTCTTATCTAGCAAGGCAATTCTTCAGGACTTACGCTCACTCTTACAGAGGCTCGTTGATAAAAGAATCCCATCAGAAGTCATGACACTGGTGGGTCCTTTCTTTGATCAACTACTTCTTGGTTGCTGGAGTTGAGAACATTCTGACGAATAGTTCACGTTCTGAATGAGGAAATATTTCTAACTGCAGAATCAGCCACACTCTGTGTTACCCTACTTGACCAGGAGCGGAGAGAGTGGAAGAAGCTGCTTCATCTGCTCATGGATTAATTAATTTTGTACAGGTTACCAGATTGTGGGTCAGGAGTCTAGTTCTAGTTCACATTCTAGGCCTGTAAGTGATTTTAGGCTCAGAGTTGGTTCATGGGGGCAGGGAAGCTTTTGGGAGCTGGGCCACGGTGTGTGTCCTGGATTTTAGGATTTATTGCAAAGGGTGGTATCCAGCTAACGTGTTCCATCAGCACAATGATTTATGCTTGCATGAGTGAACTGCCCCTCTTTCCTGTGCATGCTCCAAAGAGTTGAGGAGAAACTTAGAACAGATTTTTGGGGGTGCAATGAGAGAGAAGAGAAGGGAGTTCTGTTGCACAAGAATAACTCCTGGTGCTGATGGAATGAGCCCAAGGGTAATTGCACCTGGAATATCACAGGTCACCCTCCCATTAAATATATAACAAGAGCCTGGTAAATGCCATGGATTGTGGATTCCTCTGAAAAGGTCCCACGGGTTCCTGGATCCACTTTTTCACAGTGCTTGATCTTTTGTGCCAGCTCTGGGCCCTGTTTAATTTGTAACCAGCCCTCATTAGTGTTCCCCCTGTTCCAGTTCCACTCAGCTAGGAGAAAAACAATACTTGCAACTCCCCAGTTGCAATAACAGGGAAGTTATCTTGTGTGAGTGTGTTTTGCATTGAAAATGAAACTGCTTCTCTTGTGTGTGTGTGTTTGTATTTGTTTGTGTGTGTGTGTTTGTTTATATGCTAACTTGGCAAAAGGACCTTTCCCACTTTGCAAACAAAGCCTGCAAATGCAAACCCAAGCACCCCTGATACAGATACATAGGAATAGATATCATATATAGAACAGATGTCATAAACGCTGACTGATAAGGACCTCCCTAAACTCTTATCTTATATAATTCCCTTATGCGAGATAAGGGTTTAAGATGTGTATCTTTGTGTATTTAGGAAATCTGTGTGTACAGTGTGTGTATGTGTTGCTGGCATCCGTCTGTCTCAAGTATACACACCAGGCAGGGGTGCCAATTCAAATAAAATATTGGGGGCACCTGCACCTCGCTTTCCCCCTGAAAAAAACCACAGTGTGCTTTTGGGTACCATGTGGGGGGGTGCAAGAGCATGCAAGATCATGGCACCCAAAATGGCCACTGAGATACATCATGCAAAAAAAGGGGATGTCCTGGTTTTTATTTGCGGGGGGTGGGGTGGGGAGGGGAATTGGAAGTTATGCAGGTGGAGACAGAGCAACCCATCGACTGATATGAGGAATGGTTCAAGGAAATGCTGCTCATTCCTCCTAGCTGTTCCAGGAATTTATCCCCATAGAGCTGGGAACAATATTATGCATCAAGCTCAGAAACAGAGCACCTGCTTTGCATGAAGAAGGTCCCAGGTAAGTCTGGAAGAGACTCCTGCCTGAAACCCCACACAGCTGCTGTCAGTCAGTGTAGCTCAACGGACTGAGCTAGATGGACCAATGTTCTGACTTGGTATAAGGCAGCTTTCGGCATTCCTGTCCTGATTTGGATGCTCTGCTGCACATCCACAGCATGGTATGAGCTTATCTTTTGAATCGAGAACCCAGTGCCAGGCCAACAAGTGTCATTCCACTGCCTGTAGGGAAAGAAGTAGTCAGAATCAGCTCACAGCCAAGCTGCCAAAGCAACAACAACAACATCTCTGCGGTGGTCTCCGGGCAAACTGGCACACTTTCAAAGGTGACACAAAAGAAAAGCAGCCATGGCTGAAAGCACTGGGCTGGGCAATGGTGTGTTTCAACTTGTCTGGCCTCTCTTGCTCTCAGCCACCCCTAATCCTGGAATGGCAGATCAGTCATGGTCTCTCAATAGGCAATGTGTTAGGCTTCTCACATCACCAGATAAGGAGAGCCTTATAAACATCCCTTTTTTTCTGTTTGTGGACAACACATCACTGGGAATGTAGAAAACCTACTTTATACCAGGTGGTACTATTTGCCTATCTAACCCAATATCGTCTCTTCCAGGAATTGGGAAGTTATGTCCCTCCAGATCAGCCTTTCTCAACCTGTGGGTCCCCAGATGTTGTTGAACTACAACTCCCATCACCCCTAGCTAGCAAAGCCCGAGCTCAGGGATGATGGGAGTTGTAGTCCAACAACTAATGGAGGGTCACAGAACCCCAACCTGTCTTCTCTGACTTAACAGCACCTCTCCCAGATCCCAGGCAGAGGTCTTCCCTATTACCTGCTGCCTAACGCTTTTAACTCCAGGTGACAAAGCTTGAAAATGGAAGCTTCAGACCATGCACTGTAACACCAAGATACAGTACCTCCCCAAGTGAATAATAATAATAATAAATTTTTATTTATATCCCGCCCTCCCCAGCCGAAGCTGGGCTCAGGGCGGCTAACAACATGAATGAAGCCAGAAAAGATTGACATCTGCAGTCATCTCACTGGCTGTCCTGTCTACCACACTGTGTCATCATGACCCCTGAATCCAGCAGGAGTCTGGGCATGGAGTTGGAGGCTGCAGGAACACCAAATGGGGAGTGCTCAGAACTGAAGATAGGGAGACCATTGTGTCTCAGCCTGTTGGCCAGGAGCCTGCAGAGGAACTTCCAAAACCACCAAGGCCTGTAGGGGCAGAGTGAAGACCCTTGCGGGCACCTTCCCCATAGTCTGTAAAAAAAACAGGTGCTTCCCATCACACATCACCAGTCCTGCAGCACAGGAAGAACACTGGGTTGGGGGTCTATGGAATGGAGAAAGAGTGGCCATATTTAGGCTAGAAGACTGACTCTTTAAGACTATGATGTTCTCTACAAGGAAGAAGAAGAAGAGTTTGGATTTGATATCCCGCCTTATCACTACCTGAAGGAGTCTCAAAGCGGCTAACATTCTCCTTTCCCTTCCTCCCCCACAACAAACACTCTGTGAGGTGAGTGGGGCTGAGAGACTTCCAAGAAGTATGACTAGCCCAAGATCACCCAGCAGCTGCATGTGGAGGAGCGGAGACGCGAACCCGGTTCACCAGATTACGAGTCCACCGCTCTTAACCACTACACCACACTGGCTCTCCATACAAGGGGATGGAGCCTGGAGGAAGTAGCCTGGAGACAGAGACTTAAAGGGCCTCAGTCTGCTCCCACTTGTTGTCAGAGCAAGTTGCTCACTTGGAGCTGTCCATGGTGTGATAGCCCTTGACCTGCCTTGTTGACGAATGTTGGATGATTCACCAGAGACAGAGAAGGAGGAACAGAATTAGATAGATTCACCCATCGCAAATTAAAAGTAAAAAAAATCCCACCTGGTTCAAGCTCTGAAGAAAAAGCTTGACATGCAGACTACTAATTCCATTGTCCCCCCAGAGGGCTTGGCAGGAAAAACACTCCCCAGTTGGGTTGCAGCAGCATTACCTGGAAGGATTGTTAGCTAATTAGTATGGCATGTGCGCTGCTGAACTGATGGAATGTTTTGGAGGCCTTGTTACTCATCCAAGCAACCAAGCAAAGAAGGGATGAAAGAATTCAGACTCTATGCCCTCCATTGCTTCCAATAGTTTCTTTTGTTTGGCTGTTTCGTTGCTATACATAACACTTCACTGTCTGGGGGAAACACACACATAATTTTTTTTCCTGATTATGCTCTGTACCATGAGGTAATGCACAATGTACAGATTGCCAAGGTATGAGGTATAATCAGTCTCTTAAGCTTAAGCCAAGAAATAGCATTCCCTATGAAACTGAATATCAATATACGTATCAAGGCTTTGAGATTAGACCACTGAAGAAGCCCGGAAAACTACCTTGGGAGTGTGCTACATGCAAGCCCAGTAAAAGGGCCCCATCAGGGGCAAACAGCGGCCTCTTGATTACTTGGACTGCCAGGGCGAAACAGGTGCAAAACGCCGGGACCCTGTCTATAACTTCATTAACATCCACCTACAACTTCACTAGCATCTCTTTGGTATTGTGAACAACTTCGAACTTATCTTTTGTTGGTATCTTCATGAACTTACCTGAAAAGATAAAGAAAACAAAAGACTGAGCTAAGCACTTGAAAAATCCATTGAAATCAGAAATTATAAGTTCATCTTAGGTTGGGTAGTTCGTAAGTCTTTATGGCTTTGCATAAGTTTTTGTATTTTTCTCAGAAGTTTGATAAAGAATGCATAATTATTTTGGTAATTATTGTGTGTATATTAGTCGCCAACATGTTGCATGAGTCGTACTACTAAGATATGGTAGATAGCAGTTCTCAGATTTTTCAACCTTCGGTAAACACTCTTTCGGCCCAGTGGGCCCCTTGAGCATCTTCCATAGGATCAGACCTGGCATCAAGGGGCATCCTTGGGTAGCTACTTGGAAGATACCTGGTGCTGTTCCAAAACCTGACCTCCAATTTTTTGAAGAGTTTCTTCCCCTGCAAATGGGAACGCAGGTTAAATTTGATTCATTTTGCATTTAAAAGTAAGCTGAACCAATTTGTGCTTTCCAAAACAATACAGGAAGCAAAACAAAGCCGTCTCCCGAAATTTACATTCCTCCAAATTTTGAAATGCATTTCTCCAGTCAAGTAATGTGTAGAACAAGAATGCATATACTGTGCCAAAGCGTGCAAAAAACCCCAGCATATATTTTTGTGAAAATAACATGTAAATGCATTCTGCAAGGTGGTCACGGGTAGCGCGCATGTTTTTCTTTCCATTAAACATTTAACCAGTGCTTTGCTGCCTTTGTTTTCTGATCTAAAGAAGCTACATGAAAGTGTTACCACCTGACATCTTCCCCTGAGTTTTAATTAAAGAATGGGAAGGCAGGAGGCAAGGGCCTGATGTTGATGTGCTTGCTGATTTTGTTTTTCGGGTAAATCCTTCTTTTCACCTTTTTTTTGGGGGGGGGGGAACATTTCTCTGCCGATTCCTACAAAATTAAAAAGACTTCACTTTAAAAATAACCAATGACATATGTCAAGCACAAAGCAGGCAGCTTCCCCATCTTCCCGTACTTACAGGAAGAAATGCAGCGGGGAACAGGATGGAATTTCCAAGAAACATTTGCCTAGTCATTCATAACCCACAAACTGAGTCACTAGGTGAAAAAGACTCCTGCAGCTTTAAGGGTTCGGTGGAAGATGGAATTTCGGTAGGTGCAGCTTGCATGATTAGTTCACCTATTGAAATTCCCTCTTCTACACAGGGATGCAGAAGCTTGTCCTCAACTGCATCTCTACACCTTCACCCAAGGGTAAGGTAAAAGGTAGGTAAAGGACCCCTGGACAGTTAAGTCCAGTCAAAATTGACTGTGGGGTTGGGGTGCTCTTCTTGCTTTCAGGCCGAGGGAGCCGGCGTTTGTCCACAGACAGCTTTCTGGGTCATGTGGCCAGCATGACTAAATGGCTTCTGGTGCAACAGGACACCGTGACAGAAACCAGAGCGTACGGAAACGCCGTTTACCTTCCTGCCACAGTGGTACCTATTTATCTACTTGCACTGGTGTGCTTTCGAACTGCTAGGTTCGCAGGAGCTGGGACAGAGCAATGGGAGCTGTCTCTGTTGTGGGGATTCGAACCGCCAACCAAGAGGCTCAGTGGTTTAGACCACAGCACCACAGTGCCTGACAGATGTTATTGGACATGCATTATTGGTCATGCTGGCTGGGGCTGATAAGAGGCCCATGGCCCATCTAGTCCAGCACCCTGTTCTCATAGTGGCCACTCATATACCTGTGGGAAACCTTCAAGCAGGACCTGACGACAAGAGCACTCTGCCCTCCTGTTGTATTTGAATGCATTGCTCGCTTCTGACCATGGAGGCAGAAGCACAGACATCATGGCTTGTAGCCATTGATAGTCTTCTCCTCCATGAATTTGTCCAGTCCACTTTTAAAGCCATCCAAGTTGGTGACCATCACTGCTTCCTATTCCTGCAGCAAGTTCCATAGTTTAACTATGCACTGCATGAAGAAGCACATTCTTTTATCAGTCCTGATTCTCCCAGCTTTCAGGATGTTCATAAGCTGTAGTGGTATGAGAGAAAAACTTTTCTCTTGCCACTTCCTCCATGCCATGCATAATTTCATAAACTTCTTAATTGACTTTTCTCTCAACTAATAAATCAATCAATCTCAAATTCAGTAGCTTTTCCTCGTAGGGGAGCTGCTCCATCCTCTTGATCACTCTGCTTACCCTTCTCTGAACCTTTCTGAACTCTTCAATACCCATTTTGAGGTGAGGCAGCCAGAACGGTGCAGAGTATTCCTTATGCGGTCACGCCATAGATTTGCACGGTGACATTCTGATTTGGGCAGTTTTCAGTTCCTTTCCTAAGGATTCCTTGCATAGATTTTGCCTTCATCGCAGCTGCTGTGTGCTGGGTCAGCATCTTCAGGGATCTATCCACTGCGACTCCAAAGTCTTGTTCCCAATCCATCGCTGCCAGTTCAGACCCCATGAGCATACAAGTCTATATCTATATATCAACTATATCTATCTAATTTGCCCTCCCATGCATTTGTCATTTAACTTTCCTAGTGGGAAACATTGCCCAAAAACATCTGGAGGACCAGTCCCAAAAGCAACCCTCTTCTAAAACAGAGCATGACTGCTGTTGTGTGGTTTTTAAAAAAGGTAATCTAAAGACTAAGGTTGATATATACAGTGGTACCTTGGGTTAAGTACTTAATTCATTCCGGAGGTCCTTTCTTAACCTGAAACTGTTCTGAACCTGAAGCACCACTTTAGCTAATGGGGCCTCCTGTTGCTGCTGCGCCGCTGCTGCACGATTTCTGTTCTCATCCTGAAGCAAAGTTCTTAACCCGAGGTAATATTTCTGGGTTAGCGGAGTCTGTAACCTGAAGCGTTTGTAACCTGAAGCGTATGTAACCCGAGGTACCACTGTACCATACTTTTCCATCTATAAGACACCCCCATGTATAAGATGCCCCCTATTTTGAGTGACTCAAATTTAAGAAAATGGGGAGAGATGGCACGGAGCTGTGGAGCTTTTTTGTGGAGGATTGTGCAGAGTGACCAAGCTTTTTTGTGTTGTGGGGGGGATTACTCAGGGTTGTTGAGCTATTTTTAGGGGGGATTGCCGAAAATCGCTCCCCCACACGCATCGCAAAACCCGCCTCCTGCCTGTCCCATCGCTGGCAGAAGCTGCCAATCACCTGCTCAACTGTCGGAGCGTCAGCCAATCAACACCACCCATTGACGCAGCAACCAATAACACGCACAATAGCCTCTGACAGCCTCAGCAGCAACCAATCAAACGTCCACCCTATGCACTACCCATGTATAAGACGGCCCCCACTTTTAGCATGATTTTTAAAGAAGAAAACATAGTCTTATACATGGAAAAGTATGTATAGGTCTCGCTGCAAAAGGCTTTCCATAAGCATCCACCCCATTCACTCCCATTTGCTACTCTTGGTATTCGCTTGATGCATGAGAATGGCACCAGTTCATTTTGGCTGCTCATTTGTTCCAAAACGAGTGTGCACCCCATCAAACAAAGTTCAGGATGCCAGGGCAGGTGGGACGTGTGCATGACTGACGCATGCCCTTGGCATTCTAAGCCGACAGCGTTCTCATCATCTCTTTGCATGGGCAAGGTGCTTTATGAGACTCGTTATTACCGAGGCAAATATTACTTTTGGATATTGACTCACTTGATGAGTTGATCAGCGCTTTATTGTAGCCTCCGGTTAGTGCAATCTTTATGACATCCAGGAGAACTTAACCATTAACAGGCTAATAGGAAGAAGCGCCACAGCAGCTGATGGAGTTTCTGAAGGTCAGAGATAATTCTCTAAATTGCTCGACTTCCCTCCCATCCCCTCCAAACACACCTGTGAACTGGGCTGCAGCGAGACTGTTCGGTTTTAATAATGAACTTTGAGAGATAACTATGGGAGAGGATGGCATTTTAATCGCCATGATGCAATGCAATCCGTCAACTTCTCCTGCCATACAAAAGGGAAATACACTATTAGGGTGAGTTACTGCAGCAGTTAATACACACTGCAGGCTCTGTGTTCTTTTGAACGGTTGCTATAACTCACAGGGAGACTATCAAGAAGATCAGGCCCATCTTCTTTGAGGGCCGTTTTTGGGGTCATTTAATGTGAAGTCCAGGGCAGTAGCCAGAAATCTTCTGGTGAGGAGGTAAGAAATCATTGCAGAACAGCCAGAACAAACTAGCCATGATGGCAAGCTTTACTTCCACTGGTGGAGACCATATGCCTCTGAATTCCAGTTGCTGAGGCTCACAAGCTGGGAGAGTGCTGTAACACTGAGGTCCTGTTTGCAAGCTTCCTAAGGACATGTGGTTGGCAACTGAGAATGGGATGCTTAGCTAGGTGGGACTTTGCTCTGATCTTGAAAATGCAAATAAGAAAGATATTGGAGTTATTGCATGGCAGGAGAAGGTCGCAGAGATTTCATGAGCCTCTAATAACAAAGATGCATAGAGGAGCACTTCCAAGCTGCATACCTGCTCTTTTAAAGGCAGCAAAATCCCATTCAGAACCGGAAGGTGGTCTATCTTAAGGAAACAGGAACCACCAACCCACAAAGCCTCTGTCTTCCCATGGTTCAGTCACAAACTTATAAGTTTTTAATGTTATTGACCGACCTGTGTGTTCACTAACAGGGCAGTTCTATATATATATATGTCTTCTCAGGAGGGAAATCCAGTGAGTTCAGTATGGCTTATTCTTTAGTAGGTGGTTATAGCATTGTAACCTAAAGTTTGTATCATGGACTGTTTGGGTGGGACTGAGAAGCCAAACACCAGTTTCTGGCACCAGTTCCTACAGCACGGCTGGGGGTTTCATTACAGCATTAAGGCCAGAGCCCAAATTGGTCTTGTGAGATGCTGCAGAAGCAAAAGCCATCTGAGTTTCTTAACGATTATTGATTCAGGGGTACTTCTGTGGAAGACACGAACATAGGAAGCTGTCGTGTACCAAGTCAGGTCAATGGTCCATCTAGTTCAGCATGGTCTACACTGATTGGCAGTGGCTCTCCAGGATTTTGGCCAGGAATCTCTCCCAACCCTACCTGGAGATTCCGGGAATTGAACCTGGAATCTTCTGCATGCAAGGCAGATGATATACCACTGAGCTACAGCCCTTCCCAAACAAAGCATTCCCCTCCCACATCATTATTCCCACCTATACCATCCCCACCCCATACTGTAAGGCAGGAGGACAGCCAGGCTCCCAGCATCTAAAGGCACCTTGTAGAATTTGGTCAGCACCTGGATGGGCGACTCCTGGGGAACCACATGTCCGTCACCTTGGGTTCCATGTTGGAAGAAGGGCAGGATAAAAATGCAATTAAATGAACAAACAATCTGCTTTTTTTTCTTTCCATTTATTACAGCTTAAAGTTTGTATTTTACAGGGCTTTTTATATTAAAAAAGTTAAAAAAATAAATATATGTACATTTATGTCCAAACATTGGGATGCTACATATTGAGTTTGCATAGACAGAGATGCGTTATAGACACAGAACTTTTCACCTGTCACTTAAATTGCATCGATCTACCACTGCACAGGAAAAGGCTTGACATTGTCCTTTGTGCGCACCATTCCCACTTCCCGAGACAGCAGCAGATCCTTTGAGGCCAAACAAAATCTTCTCAAGTGCAAATACAAAACGGATCTCTTATTTTAGATGCCATCGCATTGTGATGTAAAGATTCACATGTGACGTATGCATCAGACTGGCTTCCCAAACCCCTCTTCGCCATAAGATCTGAAGCATATTTTATGAACAGTATTTTGCTCATGCTCGGGTTACAACACAGACATCCCAACATCAACAGATAGAATTTAAACCATAACAATAATGTGTTAAGCCTACAGCATCCAGACCGCAAACCCCAATACGCATTTATCTGGAGTACTGATGCATTTGCATTAATTCAATGTGGGCTTTGTTTGTTTGTTCTCCATGCTTTGTATAACGAGAAGCTACAGTGCATGAGCATAGTAAATAAAGTGCCTGGTGCTATAGGCGTAGAGGGGATTCTACTAGCCAGGGGCTGAATTGCCTTGTTCCCATAGGATCAAGGAAACACAATGATGATATTTGACTTTAAGCCATTTGGCAGGGGACCTGCATCATTCTAAAAGACACTGTCTACTGAATGTCTTTATCCTCGCCACCAATTGCCTGAATATAAATATAGTGATCTGTTCATTGATAAATCTGTGCCCAATTCTGGTCCATTAGACAGACTAAGAGAAGAACTATGCATTTATTTAATTGTTTTGTGGAGCAGGAGGTTATGTGATAGTTTTAAGACTGAATCATTTTCTTTTTATATGTACAGGGTTCCATTTTTTGAAAAGTTCCCCCATGCAGAAAGCTAGCACATCAGGGAGAAACTTAGCTCAGATGTGCTACTTCTCCATATGCAAGATTTAATTATTTTTGACAGGAAGAAGCACTAAGCTGCAGAGTCTAAAGTTCCAGAAGAATCTACTCTATAGTTTCCCTGAATATGTAGGCAGAACATGTCTCATTCAGAAAGCTGGCAGAAAAGGCTTTTCCTTCTCTTGCCTAAACCCGTTTATTCCTGGCATTGCATTTTCTGCACTTCAAAAAACTTGGGATGAATTCAAACTGGAGGTTTCTTAAAAGCCTGGGATATGACAGCTCTAACGCAGAGGTGGAGAACCAGTGGTCCTCTCCTCCAGATGTTGCTGGTCTCTAACTCTCATTGACACCAGCCAATGTGCCCCATGGTCAGGGATGATAGGAACTGTAATCCTCCAACATCTGGAGGACCACAGGCTCCCCCCATGACATCTATAAGGAGGCCATTTGTTTCACTGAATACAAAGGAAGTTGTCTCTAATAAAATCTGTGCTTCTTCAGATTTCCAAACAGTTTTGAGAGCACGGTAACAGTTGCCTTACCATGTATCCCCCAACCTACCAGTGATATTATCCTCATGTGATCTGAACTGCCAAATCAAGTGACCATGCAGTGTTTATAGGCGCCCCCTCTAAGGACGCTATGCTAAAAGTAATCTTGTCAGAAGCATTCTAGCCCACCCATAATATATCCATAGGATATTGTGGGGCATAAACACCACAACCAAGCCAACTAAGACATGCCAAGATGGTTGTGTGTCTGCCTTATAATTCAACCCACTGCCACCACTGCCGTTTACAGTGCCACTGCAAAGGTTGCGAGATGAGCAGTGACAGAGTAAAGATGGCCTAAACAGTAAATTGGTCATATAGCCAAGCAATGCTATGACCACTTTAGCACATGAAATTGACCTCTGTTGTGGAACCCCTCAACCCAAGTTCTACAGTGCACCAACCTGGCTGAGTAACTGGCCCTCACTATGGGCACATCTGTATGACACATTTAAACCAGTTTAAACCATCACAGCTCCAAAGAAGAACCCTCAGGGACTTTGGCTAAAGAGAGCCTTTGGTTGGGGGTGTATGGACCTTGATTCTCAGTTTCCATGGAGTTCTCCATTCACTGTTCCCACCTCATTGTGTACAAAATTCACTGAAACTCCACTGAGTAGGCTAGATATCTGAGGAGTGTCTGAGCAACTTTCTTCCTCTTTGAGGGCCTTCTGCCAATGCATGAAGACCTCTCTTTTACAGATGACATTGGATCTGCCAAGTCATTAGTCAGCTCCCTGAAATATTGGCTTTATCTGCTGTTACTTCTCTCAGTGATCTGTTGTTGTTACCTGCATTTTGCTAGTGTTTTGTTGTTACTGTATTTTACTGTTATTTGTTGTATTTTTAAGGAAAGACAAGTTAAAATATTTTTCATACCTAAAATCATGTGGCTTTCTGGATGTCACTGGGACTCCAAATCCCATCATCCCTAACCATTAACTCCCTGTGGCTGCTGTGAGTTGGAGTCCAATAGCATTTGGAGGGCTACATCCCTGAAATGAACAAGCATCCCTGAACTATAAACAAGAAAGCTCCTGCAAACATTTGGGATGTTAATGCTACTTGAGCACAATTTGAGCCACCTCTTCAAGGAGCCCAGAGAAGGTCATGTGAAATTGACAGGCAGGTTGAAACAAACGATCAGTTTCATGCCTATAGTGAAGAGGCTTTTCAAATGTCAAGTTTTGTCATTTTAACCATTTCAGCATTTGCAGTGTGGAACTTGATAACGCAGGGCATGTTGCTTAAACTTGTAGAGTTGTGTGCAAGGTCTTTAAAGAACAGCAGTGGAACTGGGAGGCTCACACATTTGACACACAAGTGGTCCGAGAAGTCTCTTCTCTGTGCAAGTGAAATGGACAGGCAACTAACAACTCCGTAACGAAGTGTATGTGTTGCAAATGCCTGGCCTCTCCACTTCAAGGATCTTAAGCAGCAATACTTAGTAGTTATCTGTCTGAGACCTTGGAGAGCCTTCACTCACCAATGGCAGAGGGCTGGATGAAATAATGGCCTGATTCAACATGAGCTGCTTCATGTGTAGTTCTGTGAAATGGCTAATGAACTCTACCAAAGGCTCAGTTCCCTCACACATCTATGATTCCTGGGGCTTCTTATTGGGGTGGTGATGGCTAAATTGGTTTAAATGTGCAATGAAGATGTGCTTTTGGACTCCTGCCTCCACCCCAGCTTTGCTGATCCTTTTCTGGTCTCTGTCCCCCGCCCCCTGCTTTTCTGAGCCATCAACTTCATCAAGGCTTAAGTTACTCGCTGAGAACAATATTTCAGATTAACTGAGTAGAGCTAAGTTGCTGTAAAACAGGCTGATCCATCAGGGCAAATGGGACACTGCCCCACCAATCTCAGTATTGATTCCTCCAAGCCCATCTGCTGCCTTTCTTACAACCAGTCCAGAAGGTGACCCTGGCCCTGCCTGCCCGCCCGTTCCTCAGCCTCCCTTTTGCCCTTGTAAAACTCAACAAGGAGGAAGTTTGAGACAACAGTAGAATTAGTTGACTCCCCTCCACCTACTGATGTCTTCCTTGGTGCCTGCCATACCAGTCCCAATGGTCACTAGGCAACACTAAATTGACTTACTGGGGGGGGGGGGAGTTGTTGTTACCAATAACAGACTTTTAGCAAATTCATTACCAGAAATAGGGATGTCTATTCAATGCACGCCTTTTCATGTCACGCAGGAGAGTAGAGGCAGATGTGAGCCAGGCAACGACAAAGGAGCAGTCGGTAAAAGGAGCAGTCGGTAAAACCAGCCAAACTATGTTTAAAGTCAAACGTTGGGAAAAGGAGAAGCAGACTAGACAAGGTCCTGAGGTAGGGGAGTTTGGAAGGATCCGCATGTGGCGACGGAGTCCATAACTGCATTTGCCTTCCTCCAAAGTGCTGGCTCTTTACACTGAGATCTGCTATGAGTTCCCGTTGGTATCCAGGAAGAAGATCTCCTCTCTTGTCCCAACAAGCTGGACAGACCTTCCCAAGGTGCAGTAAAAAGGAGAGGCTATTGTCTCTTTAGGATCACCTCTGATGTACCAAGGGGGCTGTGCTACTTGCCTCCACTGTTCCTTGCCCCTTTCTCCAACCGCTGTTTCCATGGATTTCTTTCCATCTCTTCCAATGGTCCTCCAATCTTTCAACTTCCCACAGAGTAGGAGATTCTTTGCAACGGCAGGACTCCGTGTGGTGAAGGCGAACAGCACCCCCACCCTTCTTACTTTGTCTTCCACATGATCTCCCCTCATTTAAGTGCTGCTAGTTTGGAATTCCTCAGCGAATCCTGCTGCTTCCTGGTGAACGAGGCATTTGAAAGAGCAAGGCGCCCTACAAAGCAGAAGAGATGAAAATGTCAGCACCTCGTCCAATGGCCTCTTGGCATTCTCTTTGGGGAGCTGGCCTTGAACTTGCCGGTCCCAGTCCAGAGAGCCCCCGTTGTAGCTTTAAGGCAGGGATAAGGAACCAATGGCCCTCCTGATGTTGTTGCACTGCCAACTCCTATCAGCCTCAACCAGCACTCCCAGTGGTTAAGGATGATGCGAGTGGTAGACTCCACATCACAGCCTTAAGGCTTGCAAAGAATTGCAAAAATTGCAAACATGTGTGGCTTCTGCTAAGCCCTGAAGCCCTATGATGGGAACACTAATTCCTGGGGAAATTCTGCCTTCTAAGGCATTCCTAAAGGCAGAGGAACAACCTTAATTAGGTCTGTTTCTGCCCAGTTTTGTTTTCACGCCTATGGAAACATAGCCAAAATTGTAGAAAATGGAGCAAGATATTCCGCTATAGATTACAGGGGTCTCAGTGTTAAATTGGGGAGACGTCCTCCTTAGTGATGACTGAGCTTCCCTGGACTCTAATCAGACTGACTCAGATTAATCCTAGATGCTTCTCCAAATATAGTTTGTCAACTTAGTCTGAGTCAGTGCAAACCCATTCAGATTTGATCACACCTAGCAGAATCTGGTCCCTACCCATCCCAGCACAGCTCTTTGGAAAATGACATTTTTCATTTCTATTTGTGCTATGTAGGGTTAGTTTACGCTTCATCTTCCTCCCTGCTTAATTCTACAAGGACAACCCTGAGTCTAAGGAGGAGGCAGTTGGCAGCTGGTGTCAGCTTCTGGGCTGGATGGAAGAAATATGGCAGACAGCTGGCGCTAGCAGAGATCAAAAAGGGTGATAGGACAGCGTGCCTGATTTGCCCTTGGAGGTACAGAATCAGATTTGCATACAGAAAGTCTCAGGTTGAATCCCAAGCAACTCCAACTAGGGCTGGGAGAGACCTCTGCCTGAAACCCCAGACAGCCACTGCCAGTCAGTGTAGACAATGCTGAAGTGAATGGACCATTGGTCTGCCTCAGTAAAAGGCAGCTTTTTATGTTCTCACTTGCCCTAATGGACGAGCCTCTGCCATGTTTACCTCCATGCTTCCCAATGAATGAACCCTGGTAACAGTGATATTGATATGTAGCAAAGAGTGACCAGAAAATTAATCCAAACTACATGTAACTTTCACAGAGAGGAATGTAACAGACTACTTCACCCTTTTGTGAGGAAGCACCCCAGAATGGTGTCTGGAATATTTATTGGCTGATATAAATAAGCTAATAGTGGCCACATTTCTCCTTTCTGCACAAAGGTCTCGCAAGACGATACTTTCATTTCAATTGTAATTTGTGTGTTGTGTTTTTAGAAAACAGTATTTTAAATTTGTGTGTGTGTCACCCTTTGGATTATATTGTATTTTAAACAAGCATTGTGTTTTAACGCTCACGCTTCTATTCTTTGTGTGCTCTGCTTTAGTGTGTCTGTGGCCATATGTATAATAGTTTGATCTGATCTCCCAAACTACAATTCCCTTCGGGCTTCAAAGGTGAGGGGAAGCCACAACAGTTGAACATTTGTTTCAATGCATTTTGAAGTCATGCATTTATAGATGCGCCCAAGCATCTCTGGAAGCAGAGTGAGCACAAAATATGAGAGAGAGAGAGAGAGAGAGAGAGACCATTTATATAGGACCTTTACCTGAGAACTTTCAGAAGTTTGTCTTGCGGGGCTTCGCACTACGGCTCTGGAGAAGTTTTACCAGCAGTCCCGTGTTTGTGGTAAGCCGTGGATTTCTGAAATCCCTGCAGAGTTGAAACAAGTTGGTGCATATCTTATGAGATAGTGCTCAAAGGAGTTCAGAAAATTATTTTATTTTTAAAAGGCGGTGCCCTACAAACCATGCTAATCCTATTCAGAGTGGACCAGTGGTGAGCCATGGTGAGTAGAAACCAGGACCTGAGAGACCATGGTTCAAATCCCCGCTAAACAATGGGGCAAGACTAACTTAGGTCTATTAGTTCCAATAGGTCTACTCTGAATAGAACTTAGCTGGATAACACCCAATATCAGCATTTCTTCATTTCAGTGATGGCCTAGCCACCCTTGAGGCAACCACCTGTAGGTGAAAAGATTCACAGAGACAGCAGATCTGGCCTACAAGGAATGCATTGTCCACTACTAATGCCATAGTGCCAGCGACAGTTGCGACACCCTCTTTGGAGGCTGGATCTGCCACCTCCTTGGCAGTGTCCCCGCCCCCCATGTCATCTCTACTTCCCACCCTTGTTCACGATGTAGAGCTTTATTCCTCCCTCATTCCTGATATACATCTTCGCTCACCTTGTCTTCCCTGACAGGCTGGGGTGGGGCGGCAGGAGAGCACCAGTTTAGGGTTAAAAACAGATTTTCTGTTTTGCTATGTTTTGTTTTTTTATTTTGGCAACTAACCCATTCTCAGAAATTTTTACAGCCAGATTTATTACTCCTAGGTTTTCTAAGAAGACGATAGAACAACACGGTGACCCTGCTTTCCCTTTCCATGACCTGAACACATCCTTACATTATGCAACTCTCCATTTACGGCTTATAGACTGAGAAGGTGTGTCTCTGTTGCACAGCGAGGGGTTCAGAGTCTAAAAAGATAGTTCTGTGCCTGTTGCTCCTTTTTACAAAAAGAAAGACGGCAGGATCATTCTAAAGGATGATAGAGTAGTTGAGCCATTGGCCCAATTCAGCAGCCTCTACTTATGCTCTTGAGGAGGGAGAGAGGAAAAGAGGGAGCTGTATCTGTTGCCAAAGAGACTAATTTGCAAACCCTAACCACCCCTCTTCCAAGCCCCACAACACGAAGACAAAAAGTTGCAGCCCAACTCTCCTCTGTAAAGTAACACACATTCTCACTTCTTCCTCTCTCCAGAGTTTGTTTGTGAACAGACACACAGGCCTCTTTTCAGACAATTCATAACCTTTTGCATGTTCAATACTGAGCTTAGCCCTTGGCAGTGAACCTGTAGCTCTCCAGTAAAACTAAGCCATGCTTTAACTATGGTTAACTAAATCATGGTTTGTAACACTCATAGGAGCTAACTCCTAGGGGCCAAGGGGTCTTCAGGGCCCTCAATAAAATAAAGTTGATGGGCATTTCTCATTCAAATGGTGTACATGCACTGTGTCATGTGATCAATTATGTGGGGAGGAGCTTACCTGTCCTCCCCCCCCCAATATTTTATTCAAGTTGGTATTCCTGGTAAGCCCTGTGATATAACTATGGATTATTAACTAAGGATAGAAATGGAGGTGAAGTTGATTCAGTTCACTTTTAAAGGTGAAGGCCACTAATTCAACACCTTCTGAAACAGTATGTGAACCAAAACAATGGTCACCTTTTGAAATTTGCACTTCTCTGAATTTTGCAGTGAAGTTTACCAGAAAAGTAATGTGTACAAAGTATGCATAAAAATGCATAGATTGGTAAAAATGGCATACAAAAGGGCATTATATGAGGGGAAATTGCCTTGCCAAAATATGTATTGGGCAAAATTGCACAGATAAAATGTGTTTATTAGGAGAAATGTGCTGGTGAATTTTCATGAGTTTTTTTTTAAAAAAATAATCACTGCAGAAGTATGGGGAAACTTAAGCAAAATTGGCAGATCTGTGGTTAACAGATATGCATTCACTAAGGTCTGTAGTTGCTTTATAAACATTGGCCTAGGTTAACCATAGTTTAGCATTACATTCAAGCCCAAACATCACTGGGTTGAGATCCCCATCTTCCCTGATCATTAGCCATGGGAGTTAGAGATAAGAACATACGGAGGCCCCCGAGTTGAGAAAGACTGGTCTAAGGATAGGGACACATCTGAACACTTACCAAGGCTTGCCATGGCAGAAGGTCACACAGACACTGTCCTTTGAATGCGAGCACTCGCACCTGCTGAGTGATCTCTTCCGACGCCTTTGTGTATTACCCAGACCGTAGGGCGTGGAGTGGCTGATTAGGAAAAAACAAATTGTTAACTTCTATCCTTTATCAGAAAGGAAGGTTTATGGTGTGGGCCTGGCTGGGAGCCAAGCAAACTTGACAATAACAAGTCTCGTTTTCAGTTGCCATGTGAGAAAAGCCATGTCATCTCACCCTCCCATTCTCACTCTATCGGCCTTTATTTCCACAGGCAAGCAGCGGGCTGCAAGTGGGCTGATGCCCTTGTTGTCCTTGCCTAACAATATCAAGGTTTGGGGATTGCCCGTATTAGGGAGGAAGGTGCAATGGGACCTCACCAAACAATGGCTGTCAGTGCTATGAGCATGGCTACTCAGAAGTAAGCTCCACTGAGGTCAATGGCACTTACTCCCAGGTAAGGGGGATGTAGGCTTGCAGCCAAAGTCAGGTGCCTATTGAAATAAATGTACAAAGTTCATTGGGGATAACTTGAATCCCATTATTTTTAATGGGATCAAAGTGTAATCCAACCCCAAACCTCTGCACACCATATTTATATTTATATCCTGCTTTTCCTCTCTGGAGCGCAAGAGCGCATACATGGTTCTCTTGCCCCCCTTCCACACATGCACACATTTGATCTTCATAACAACCCTGTGATGGTGCCTTGCTTGTGGTCACCAAGCAAGCTCCATTCAGAGTCTCCTCTCTTTTCTCCCTTTACCCATCCCCATTCCTCACAACAGCCCTTTGAAGGAGGCTGGGCTTCCTAGGCAGGGGTGGATTTGAACTCGGATCTCTGGCACTCTAGACACTATGCCATGTCGGCAGAAAGGCCTCACTGTTCTAGCTGCACAGCACGGCTTGTTCACATGCTCTGTACGGGCAGAACGTGTGTCGGAGGTGTGTTTTTAACGATATAAAAATCTCTTGCGAATTATAACAAAAGGCAGAAGATGCTTAAAGACAGTGTTGCTCTGTCATTCTCCGCCATCTAAATACAGCTGGGAGAACAGCCTCCTGTTAGGCTTGTCATGTTTCCTCCGCGAACACGTTTGAGAATGGCATGCTCTTTTTCAGAGTGAGTCGTTACTCAAGACCGCACGTTAGCAGGCATAATTAGAACCACACCTGAGCCAGTCGTCTCTTTGGCTCGGATCTTAAGCTGCTTGCAAGAGAGATTGCTTGAACGCTGCCCAGATCTCTGTTGTATCATGCAAGGGGCAAGTCTCCTTACCAACCAAACGCTGGATCGAAAGGCCAGCCCACCTCAGCTCTTTAGAAACACCAACTGGGGAGCAGCTGCCACGTATAATATCTGTGGCTGTTGCAAGAGAGAAGGACGGTGGCTCAGAGGTAAAACACATGCTTTTGGGTGCATGCAGAAGGTTCCAGGTTCAATTCCCGGCATCGCCAGATAGGGTTGGAAATGTCCCCTTCCTGAAACCTTGGAGAGCCAGTCACTTGTCCTGCTCTAGCCAGGGGCACCTAGGACATTAGGGCAGCAGTCCAGGCCCCGCCCCATGCTGAAGTCTAAGAGACAGGACCCCAAGATGCAGCAGGATTGACCTACCACGCTTGGAAGCATGAGACGGATGACCAACTTAAGATGGGAGGAGTGGAGAGAAGCCATAAGACCATTAAGTCCAGTGTCTAAAAGGGAAGCCCGTCTGCTTTGCATGCAGAAGGTGTTGGGATCAATCTCCTGGAGAGGCTGGGAAAGATTTCTTGCATGATGCTGCAGAGAGCTGCTGCCAGTCAATACTGAGCTAGATGGAATAGGAGTCCAAGTCAGTGTTAAGGCAGCTTCCTATGTCCCGATGGATCTAACTGTGCCGCTAGCTCAGACCTAGCAATATTCCCTCTGTGCTGCAGTCCCCCATCCCCCCCGCAATACTCACCCTGGCGTGTTGATCCAGATAATATCAAGGTGACAGAAGTAAACACACTCTTTGTCCATCCAGTTGAGGCAGGAGCAGCGCTTGGTCCTCAGGTGCCTGCCGCTGCCCGCTGCCAGGTGAGGCTCTGCCGGAGGGAGGCCCAGGCCTGCCAGAGGAGAAAATGACAGGCAGAGGGATCAGTCCCTGAGCTCTCCATACTGGAAGCACCAGGAATGCAGCATGGTATGTAAACAGAGCAATTAGCCTGCCACCTAGTTGAGAAGAGCATTTCTATTTTAGCCATTTTATAGCCGCCAAGGCCTTACAGATTAGGGATGTGGGGGTTGTAAAAGTGTACTGCTGTTGCTGACAACGTTTGCATATTGCAATTCTAAAGAGCTCACTGAGAAGAAAACCCAAGCCAGGTGAAAACCTCGGAGGAGACCCACATTGAGAGCAGACTGGAAGCAAGAACATTGGCAAACAATCAACAGTACCAGCAGTAGCTATTGCCCAGCATATGCCTACAGCATATGACTTAAGGTGAGCATAGAATCACAGGCTAGGGAGGGGCCCAATGGCCATCTAGTCTAACCCCCTGCAATGCAGGAATAACATTTAGAGAATACGTATTATTTTTACTGCATTAATCATCATCATCATCATCATCATCATCATCATCGTCCTGGCTCCTTTGCCAACCATAGAACATGTGTGCAAATTATTGGCGTGCCAAGGATCGATTTTTGCATTCTCCCAAATGCAGAGCACTCCCTCCTTTTCGTTATTTTTGGCAAGCAAGGGGCGAGGAGAATGCACACAAAGAGAGAAAATGATAACAAAAACTCTTTCCAAGAAAAGGGGGGAGGGATATGTTACGATTTCGCCACCTCTCTTGGCAAAGTCCTAAAGGAGCTGCTTCGGTCTCGCTCGCTGCTGGCATGTCACAGCGGCAGCGGCAAGGCATCCCTGCAAGGCGAGACAGGTTGACTTCGCTGCCTCTTGCTCTCCAAGCCAATTTGCTCGGGAAGTTGCAAGAACAACAGAGACGGAGCAGGAGCCGCTGTCAGAGATAGAGAGGGCGGACTGCTAAAAGGCAAAAAGTGAAATCTGGGGGCGGGGTTGCAGCCAATGCTAGTCCTACTCCGAGTAGACCCATTGAAGTTAATAGGCATGAGTAACTGGTTCATTAATGGGTCTACTCTGAGCAGAACTTACTGGGCCACAATCCATGGGGAAGTTGCCTTAGACAGCGTCAGACTACATATCCATCCAGGTCAGTATCATCTACTCTGATTGGCAGCAGGTCCCCAGGGTTTCAGACATGGGGTCTCACCTGGAGATGCTGCGGACTGAGCCTGGGACCTTCTGCATGCAAAGCAGATGTTCTGCCACTGAGCTACAGGCAGATGCCCCGTGGAGCTACAATCTATGATCCTGCCTTATAGCGGTTCAGAACATCGGTCCATCCAGCTCAATAGTGCCTCCACTGACCGGCAGCAGCACCTCTCCAGAGTTTAAGGCAGGGAGGGAGCTTTCCCCAGCCCCCTCTCTGGAGATGCCGGGTATAGAACCTGGGATCTTCTGCCCCCCCCCCCGCCCGCCCCGCAAATCAGATGCTCTCCCCGCTGAAGCTAGCTTCGTTTGCAAAGTGCGCAGGGGATGCCGATTTTTAAAACCAATGCAAAAAATTAAAATAACATCAGAACAGCAAAAAAGAGGGAGAAGGAGAAAAAAAAATCCTGTTGATTCTCTCACCTTCTTCCAGCAGGACGCAAAGGGTGATTGCAAGGGAAAAGAAACAGGAGGGATTGTTTACCATTGTGGCGAACTTAATCCTTTAATGGGCAGAAAGCTGAGCTCTCCCTGGCCAGAGCTGCAAAGAGGCTCTTCTGAAGCTTCCCGGGCTCCGCTGCAGGTGCTTTATAGCTCCGGTGCCTGGCGCGTCACACAACAAGCACGCGGGCACGCCTCCTGCCTTCTCTCCCCCCCCCCTTCCCACCTTCCCTTGCCAAGGGACGGGGGCTCCCTCCGCAGTTGGCAAAGCATTGCAGGGCAGCGAGCCAAGCAGTCGAGGCAAACGCAGCCACCGCGGTCCCTGCTGCGGAAAGAAGTCTCCGGCTGCCCTGCTGGGGCAGGTAACGCGCCCTCAATAAGGACATCTGAGACGCAGTGGTGGCAGAGCGTTTGTTTGGCTCGCAGGAAGTCCTGGGTTCTAATTCTGCCTGAAACCCTGGAGAGCCGCTGCCGGTCAGTGTTGACAAGACTGAGTCGGAGAGAAAGCAGCTTCACGTGCTCCTCCTGCCTTGTGGCAGGTTAGACCCAGCTAGTTCAGTTTCGCTGACACTGTCCGGCAGTGGTTCCCCAAGGTTTCGGGCTGGTTTCCCCACTTCCCTGCCCTCGCATTGAACCTGGGATTGAACCTGGTGGGTGTTCTAGCACTGAGCCTTTTCTCCCAGTGAACGATGATGCCCTTTGAGGGACCGCTGCTCTATCTTTGAGCAGGAAGAGATGATCACTGTCCTGAGGCATGAAGCCTTGTTGCACCCCTGTGAGATCACTCGATCTGAGAATGAGAAGAAGGGAGATTCTAAAGGGGTGGGTGGGTAGCTGAACCCAAGCGGTGGCCGAGATGGTGCCATGGATGCAAATTGCCTAAAGTCACAATACAGTGCGTGCCCACACAAACACACACAATTTCTAGTGCCAACTCACTTGCTGGAGACCACCTTGGCTCTTCATATTGATTGATTGGTTGATTGACTGATTGCATTTATACCTTTCTTCCCCAAGGAACTCAAGGTGGTGTCAAGGGTGCCAACTTAAATAAAATATTGGGGGAGAGGTCAGCCCCACTCCACATAATTGATCACAAGATGAGGCACGCACACATAACATTTGAATGGCAATGAACATCAACTTTGGGGCAGCCCCCTCAAATATTTTATTGAGGGGGTAGGCAAAGGGACCTTGGCCCCTAGGAGTTGGTTCCTATTTATGGTATATACATGGTTGTCCTCACACCCCTATTTAATCCCCTCAGCCACCCTGTGAGGTAGGTTAAGCTGAGAGGCAGTGACTGGCCCAAGTTCACCTTGGCAGGGCCAGATTTAGGTTTGATGAGGCCCTAAGCTACTGATGGTAATGAGGCCCTTTATATGTCCAGCTGTCCTTTGTCAACAACAAATTGTCGCTGTTTTTTGTGTTGAATACATGCTATGTGGTAATTTATGTACCTAAAAGGTATCTAAAGCCATTTGCACATAACAAATAGGAGCCCACACAACACAAAACACTGTTGCTGTATGCAGGTTTATTTTATTTGTTTTTTATCTTATATTTTGGAAATGTACATCCAGCTTTTTTCCCTTTAAATTTTTTGGGGGGCCCAAGGGAGTGGGGCACTAAGCTATAGCTTGTTTAGCTTATACGTAAATCCGGCACTGCACTCATGGCTGAGTGGGGATTTGAACCATGCTCTCCCATGTCCTAGTCTGACATGCCAACCATTACCCTACACTGTCTCTCTGTGATTTGAACCACACTGCTTGCCAAGCCCCACAATTCATATTCAGCCAGGGGTCTGGTAACTGCATGAAGGCAGGTGATACTTCAACTTCCCAGCTCTGGTTTGTGGAAGATTTTTATCTTTGGATTACTGCGTTGAATTTCACCTCTGGGTTTCGTTTTAAGATTGCTGGGGGTGGGGGGTGGGTTGTTGTTTTAAGGCTCATCCCATGTCCTGGATTCTCTTAATGCCAAATGCATGCAACCCAGCCGCAGTGACTTATGAGTCATTTTTGCCAAGAATGCACTCTGAACATGCCTATGGGTGGGATCTCCAGTTTTCTCCATGCGAATTTGTGCGAGGTGTAGTCATGCTTATGGATCAAGCTCTCCGCAAAGCTTTTTTTCATGGTGACTGTGGGAAAAACAAGAGATTATCACTCCTGTGGTTTAGGGAATGTCTGCATTCTAAAGGCATATCCATGTAAGAGACTCCCAAGCCACTGGTCTACCTTCTGGCACAAACCCAGAAGTGAATCACAGGAATGAAGGGAGCTGCTTTATACAGAGCCAGACCCCTGGTCCATCTAGCTACATATTGCCTACACTGACTGGCAGCAGCTGCCCAGGATTGCAGACTGAGGTCTTCCCCAGTCCAACCTGGAGATGCCAAGGATTAGATATGCATGCAAAGCAGTGCTCAAACACTGAGCTCCAGCCCTCCCTTTTATGTTTCAGATATGATCCCCCCCACAATATGGTAAATAGCAAGGAGGGGAACATACATCAGGAGCAAGAGGTAGCACAGCACTACATACCCCCAAGAAGGGCTGTAGCTGAGAGGTAGAGCTCCTGGGTTCAATCCCCAGCATCTCCAGGTAAGGCTGGGAAAGATTCCAGAATTGCTGGTGAATTTAACAGCCCTAACATAAGTTCATTAATGCCAGTGGGCCTACACTGAGTAAAACGTCACTGAATACCACCCTGTGTACCTACTATGAGTTCATTCAGTGCTTTTTTTATCCCACATTTGCTCCAAGCAGCTCAAGATGAGTCTTTTCCATCCCCCTGCCATTTCAACCTTCAAAAACAACCTTGCAAGGCAGGGTAAACAGAGAGGTAGTGATTGGCCCAAGTTCATACAATGCACTTCTCAGCTAAGCAGAGGCTTTCTGATTAATGATGATGATGATGATGATAGTAATAAATCTAGTTATTAATCTATTTATTTATTTATTTATTTATTTATTTATTTATTTATTTATACCCTGCCCACCTGGCTGGGTTTCCCCAGCCACTCTGGGCAGTTTCCAACAAAGGATTAAAAATACATTAAAACATCAGTCATTAAAAACTTCCCTAAACAGGGAATATGTTTTTCTGATATGCACAGGATACAACTCACACAAAGTTTCATCATCCAAGGAGTCTTCTCTCTTTCTCTCTCTCTCTCTCTCTCTCTCTCTCACACACACACACACACACACGCACCTACAACTTTGAATCTGTGTCCATTGTATAATTTGCAGGCAGCTCCTGCTGGGATGAATCTTGAAAGTATGCACAGTCTTTTAAACTATGTTTTACTACCACCCTTTGAAAGGCCCTCTCACCCACCTGGGGTTCAAGCCCTCCATCTGCCACCTGAAGTGGGGGGGCAGTCAAACCTAGGTCAGGTCAGACTTGGAGGTGTGGCAACTCTACACAGCTGAAGAGTCGCTTGGGTTTGAAGTCCTCCATTTATGAACATAACGTATGTGGACTCACTTTCATTCCCCTATTATCATACCCACCAGATGTTGTTGAACTTCCACTCCCATCATCCTTGACCATTGGCTATGTTGGCTGGGGCTGGTGGGAGTCGGAGGGTGGCAGTTTGGTCACCCCTGCTCTAACCACTGCACTATGATGTCTCTCCAATGGACAAGAGTGCAACCTACATATTCAACCTTGAATCCTTTGTTGGGATAAATATGGGAAGCATCTGGAACTCTAACAGCTGTAAACCATAGGAAGGGAGAGGGCTCTTGTGTTTGTGGGTTTCCCAAAGGCACCTGTTTGGTCACTGTGAAAAAAAAGGATGCTGGACTTGACTGGCCATTGGTCCTGCAGGCTCTTCATATATTCTTATGTCATTTTCTTATCCTCATCTGCTTGTAGAAAGCTTATAGATTAGATCAGTCCTTTCTCACACATTCGTTATGATTTATTTCAGCGGGTGGTTATACAATAATGAGCATTCAACCTGTATTCATTCTGATCTGCTTGTGGAGTGTTTATTTACTTTCCCATTACATACCCTCCAACATTTCTCCGATGAAAAAAAATTGGGACGTCCTATTTCATCATAATAATAAAACATTAAACATTAAAATAAAAAAAACCCTTCCCTAAACAGGGCTGCCTTCAGATGTTTTCCAAAAGTTGAATAGTTACTTATCTCCTCGGCTCAGGGGGTCACATGATTCCATACCCTCCAACATTTCTCTGGTGAAAAGCTGTTGCCCCAGAAGGACAGAGAACTTTTAGTCCACTTTAAACATGCACACGAAAAAGTCCAGTATGCGCTGGAATCCTTGCCACAAAATAGTAACCATGTGGAGGCACCCATAAATGCTTGCTTCGCTTATTTGGACAGCAGATTAAATCCACATCCTGGCTGCCAGCTCTGACCCACTGCTTTTCACCTCTGATATCTGGCAAGATCAGCTTTTGCTTTGATTTGTCTTTGAAGGGAGCGGTGGGGAGAGAAAATCGGAGCTTTTGGGGAGCTGTTTCACCCCAAAAAGTCCTGAGCACCAGTTCTCTGAGAGGGAGGGGAGGGAAAGAATCGAGGAGGAAGGCGGAAATGAAGGAAGAGGCTCAGAATGCGAAGGTATCCAGTTAACATCGCATAATCCTCTACTGCCTGGGAGATCGAAGGCCATGTAGGGGCATGTTCAGTCAGGCTGGCGTAAGGTGGCAAGGTGAGTTAGAGATCACTTACATTTTGCACGAAATAAGGGATACGTGATGATTTCATTTTTGAAATCTTTCAGCTGTGACGGGGCAGCAGAGGAGAGAATGTAAGGAGAGAATCTAAGAATGACCAAATTGAAAACGTCTTGCACCAGTTGGAAACACCATGCAGATATAAATATTGAAACAAGGTGGGAACATATGTACACTGGTACTCAAACCTTTTCATAGCTAAGAATCTTGGAGTGGAGTTCACTGGGTGACTGCTTTTGCCCCATTTTTTTTTCACCCTCTTGACTAAACTTTTCCGCCTGACCTTTCCCCCAAAGAACTCAGGAGACACACACCTTTCCTTCTCTGAAATCCACATAATGACCCACAGTGGTGGGCTAGCCAATAAAGATACACTGTTGTGCGATTGCAGTTGGCCATTTCCCTTTTGCTGTTTTCTTAATAACATTCACTCACTCACTACACACACACACACACACACACACACACACACACACACACATGTTTTTCCCCCATCTGGGCATTTAGCAGGAGATTATTGATTGATTTTATTGATTGATTTTATCCTTCCTCCTCAAGGAGCCCAGGGAAGCAAAAAGATGCACAATTTAAAAACAAAAACAGAGCAAAGGCAACAGCTAAATCTAAAATTCCAATTAAAAACATTTAAAAGGAGCTACAGTGGAGGAGAAAATCTGAAAGCAGAAAAACTGAGCGAGAGACAGGTTTCACCCTTCCCTTCTTGCCAAAGCTGAATTTTAACAAATTTTGAATTTTCTGTATTGATTTTCCTCTACACTGCTTCAATAAGTCCGTTTGAAGCGACATCCAGCATTGTGAAGCTGCCTTACACTGAGTCAGACCATTGCTTCATCTAGTTCAGTCAATGGTCTGCACTGTAAAGCATCCACACTGACCAGCAGTGCCTCTCCTGGGTTTCAGACAGGGAGCTCTCACCAGCCCTTTCTGGAGATGCTGGAAACTGAACTCAGGACTTTCTGCATGCAAAGCAGATGCTCCATCACTGAGCTATGGCCAGGGCCGGGCCACCCATGAGAAGGACTGAGGCAGCCGCCTTGGTCGGCAGAATCCCAGGTGCCTTGCCTGCTCTTGTTGCTGCTGCCATAGAAGCAAGGAGACATCGTGATGGGGGCTTCCAGCAAGAACTCACAGAACTCTTGCAAGATCTTGCCAGAAGCTGCCACTGTGCAACCCCAGAAAGTGAGGCTTTGGTAGTGGTGGCACCTTGCTTCAGGTGGTGATGGAAGTGCTCCAACAATGAAGGACCATGAGATCCAGCCACCATTTGAAATCATCTCGCTCAGATGGCAGTAGCTCTGCCGGTTTCAAACTGAGAGTCTTCCCCTTCACTAACTGGGAAAGTCACTTGAATCCAGGTCTAACGCTCTAACCACTAAACCTTTGAGCATCTTTATTGTTGAAAGGTCTCAAGTCTTTGAGAAATGCTCCACTAGCAACCCTTATCCATGGCAGGCTGCTTTGAATGCATTTCCCTTCCCTTTCACCCAGTGTGCACCACCCTGCTTCTTTGAAACATTCTGAGAGAGCTATTTTTAGATACTGGTAGCTTTTCAACCAGGAGGCCAAAGGAAAAGTCAATGTTCCACTCATACCAGCAGGTGGAGCATATGAGACGCAAGGAGCAGCCATTGACCACAAGCTGATTGCTTTATTCTACTGCAACAAAAATAGATTTTTGGACACCAGAGCGTGCTCTGCTTCTTGCATTGAACAGCCCCCTCTATTTATTGATCTCCCAGTACCCTGCAAAAATATTCATAAACCTTTCTGGATTAACAAAGGGATTAATCCTTTCTGGATTAATATTTTAGTCTTCTGCTGCTGCAAAAAAAAAAAAAGGTGGTGGTGGTGGAGAATTGTAGCACCATAAATCTGTTTTTGGTTTGTTTGTTTTAATTGCATTTATATCCCATCTTTTTCTCCAAAGGAACTCAAGATGGGATACGTTGTTCTCTCCTTTCTCATTTAATTATTTTATGATACTACGATTCTACTGCTTCAAGGCACCAGGCAAGAGCTATCTGCAGTCAGGACTTTTTTTAAAAAAGAAAAGCTTAGACTGGCATTTTTTTTTATCTGTTTGCCCTGCGTTGTTTGGCTTTTATTGAATCATTGTCATGGCTTCAGCACAAATTGCCCTCAACTTAACATTGTATACTTGCTTATCCTGGCATAAAAATATAACAAGTTCTAAGAGTGCTCTAAATTGTGGGCAGGTATGCAGAGTGGAATGCGATCAGATTTATTTATGTGTCAGTGTGCATGGGTGTGACTTTGTTAGAAGGAGGGAAGAGCCTGATGCATTGTTACATTTAAAGGGAGTAAACGTGCATGCAAAGCAATACAATATCTTACATGCCCTTTCAAATAGGACTTCGAGTTCTACTTCAATAAAGCCTCCCTCCACCAACAGTGTCATAGGTAGAAACTACTACTACACAGTATTGAATTATGGTGCTGGAGGAGACTCTTGAGAGTCCCATGGACTGCAAGAAGATCAAACGCATCCATTCTTAAGGAAATTAGCCCTGAGTGCTCACTGGAAGGACAGATCCTGAAGCTGAGGCTCCAATACTTTGGCCACTTCATGAGAAGAGAAGACTCCCTGGAAAAGACCCTGATGTTGGGAAAGATTGACGGCACAAGGAGAAGGGGACGACAGAGGACGAGATGGTTGGACAGTGTTCTCGAAGCTACAAACACGAGTCTGACCAAACTGCGGGAGGCAGTGGAAGACAGGAGTGCCTGGAGTGCTCTGGTCCATGGGGTCATGAAGAGTCGGACACGACTAAACGACTAAACAACAACAACACTACTACACAGTATTTGCGTGAAAGGATGTACACTTCTTCGTCTGTACATCTCACTTGCTGTGTGCACCAATTGAACATTCAGTTGCTATTGTCCTCATGCTTATGTCTTTCTCCTATGCTTTGAGTGAGCTATCCTTCCATCCTCCCAATCTCTCTTTTTTAGAAAGACAAATTTATAAAGCATTGGAAATCCATTCATAAAATTGAATGTTTGTTTGCCCTTTCTTTTTTAAAAAGTAGAAACAATGTAATATGTAGGGGGAATTCTGATTTGAGGAGATGGAGAGTACTTAATTGATGGCACTGATTTAAGCCAATCAGTGCTGCACACAGCCAATTTCTGCTGCAGTTGCGCCCAAGGACTGACCATGCTAGTTTATTTTGTAGTAAAACTAACAATAAATCTTGTGGCTCCTCATAGATTTAATGCATCTATTATACCAGGCATAGGCAAACTCAACCCTCCAGATGTTTTGGGACTACAGCTCCCATCATCCCCGACCACTGGTCCTATTAGCTAGGGATGATGGGAGTTGTAGTCCCAAAACATCTGGAGGGCCAAGTTTGCCTATGCCTGTATTATATCATAAGCTTTCATGAACTAGACTCACTTTGAGAAAGAAGATGGTCTATCTGAATAAAAAGTAATCAAGTGAGCTTCTACAGTGGGCTCCTGCTTCAGCATATACTTTTAATATTTTTTCAAATGGTGTTAATCTTACTGAATATTTTTGATGGTACAAATGTCAATATATTGTCAAAAGAACTGGAGTTACATATGATATTCACAGCTCAAATAGTTACTGCATTTCAATGAAAAACTTATATATTTCAATGAAAATCTTATATAGGACTCTTGTTAAAACTCACTCTGGAATATAGCTATAATGAAGGAAATTACATATAATATGACATTTTGACAAGGATTGTTGTTTAGTGGTTTAGTCGTGTCTGACTCTTCATGACCCCATGGACCAGAGCACACCAGGCACTCCTGTCTTCCACTGCCTCCCGCAGTTTGGTCAAACTCATGCTGGTAGCTTCAAGAACACTGTCCAATCATCTTGTCCTCTGTCGCCCCCTTCTCCTTGTGCCCTCAATCTTTCCCAACATCAGGGGCTTTTCCAGGGAGTCTTCTCTTCTCATGAAGTGGCCAAAGTATTGGAGCCTCAGCTTCAGGATCTGTCCTTCCAGTGAGCACTCAGGGCTGATTTCCTGAAGAATGGAGAGGTTTGATCTTCTTGTAGTCCATGGGACTCTCAAGAGTCTCCACCAGCACCATAATTCAAAAGCATCAATTCTTCGGCGATCAGCCTTCTTTATGGTACAGCTCTCACTTCCATACATCACTACTGGGAAAACCATAGCTTTAACTATATGGACCTTTGTTGCCAAGGTGATGCCTCTGCTTTTTAAGATGCTGTCTAGGTTTGTTATGTGACTTGGCATTCCTTTATTACATGAACAACAGAACCATCAAGGCAGTTGTCGTCACAAACCTGAAAAATCTGGAATTATGCTTTCATGACCTGGACTTTGCTACTTAACCCTATGTAACTGCATTTATTTTACATGATTATTTTATCAGTTTGGGTTTTTATCTTTTAATTTTTATGTTGTTCATGAAATGAAAATGATTCACAAAAGCAAACATAGGTAGGTACATCTGTATGATCCAAGCACACCACCATTGTCAATAAAATGAAACATCAAGTTGAAGAAGCATTGGGGGACTGTGCCAACATGAGTGTGGATGCAATAACCAGTCAACATTTACACAAAGACATGGACAGGACTAGATTTTATGGGCTGAAAATACAGGAAGACACATTCTGGTTGAACATTAGGGGAAAGTTCTTCATGGCAAGAGGGGTTTGACAGTTTCATAGACTGACCAGTGGATTGAGCTA
Organism: Podarcis filfolensis; assembly: GCF_964270895.1. NCBI lineage: Eukaryota > Metazoa > Chordata > Lepidosauria > Squamata > Lacertidae > Podarcis > Podarcis filfolensis. Next base: position 68,986,358 of record NC_139611.1, on the reverse strand, counting down.
TGATCCAGTTCTATGATTCTGCGTTCTTCTGAGAGATAGATCTGGTCTTAAGATCTAGGTTTTAACCCCAGTATGTTTTTTAAAAAATAACTGATTGAGAATAATACACACCTCTTAACAAAATATGTGAGGGATATAGTGAAAATACAGCATAAGAATACACAGTCATCAGTCCAAAGTGAAGAATATGATTTGCCCAGAGCAACCAAAGAAGTCTGGTTGTTTGAGAAAGTTCAGGATTGATTTTTCCTTATTTATGTAATCAATAAAACAGTGCCAGCAAATAAGCCTCTGTATCTCTGTTCCTTAATGAGCCATATTTTATCGGTCGATTTCTCTGTTAGGGCCAGTTGCCAAACTGTTACAGTTTGATTAGGATGCCCCTTTGAAGTCCTTCCAAAGCCAGGTTATAATAAGTCTAGTTGCTCACAATCAATAAGCAATAAGGTATTTGAAGAAGAGATCTGCATACTGACCCTGAAATATATTCAGCAAATCTAACTCAGGGGACTGGATGACTTATTGGTCAGTATATTACACATCTCTAAAAACAGTGTCTCCCTAAAACCCAACACTTAGCCCAGTAATAATACATATGCAAGTTCCTGCCAACCTAGCAGTTCGAAAGCACGTCAAAATGCAAGTAGATAAATAGGTACCACTCCTGGACCTAATGGTCAGGGGTCCCTTTACCTTTTTAAGTTCCTATTAGTGCTGTATCAATCCTTTCTCCTGTGTGCATGTGTCATTGATATTTTTTGCCATTCTCCAGTGAGGAAAGAAATTCCATTCAATAATTATCAAAGAGAAGATGTTGGTGAAATAAATTGGATGCTGGGCTTTTGATGTGTATCCTTTTGAGGTGGCCAAAGGAGAGTGTCCTTTCTTTCATTCTGCAAATCATCTCAGCCAATGGAGACTGCCACACAATCCTGTCTGCTCACACCACATGCCTGGAGTGGAGGACAACCATTCCAGGGTAGTGTAAGGTTACCAGATTTTTTTCAAAGAATCCGGGGACACTTTTTTTAAAAAAGAAAAAGAAAAAAGTTATTTTTATAAAAAAAATAAGAAGTAATATCTTCTCTTCTGTGGTCTCCTCTGTCGCGCGGCCTTCCTCTGGGCTCCGGTCTGCTCTCTTGGAGCTTTAGCTGCTGGGGAGTAGGCTCGGGTTGGGCCTGGGCTTGGCCACGTGTCCTTGCCCTCCCGGTGCTCTCCTACCTCTCCTCCTTAGCGGTGGCAGCAGCAGCGGTGCAGCAAGGTCGGGGCTTCCCTCTTTTTTTCTCTTCCTCTTCCTCTTTCTCTTTCTTCCTTCTCCTTTTCCTCTCCTTCTTCTCCCTGAGTCGGCTCCGGGGTTTTTACTGGCCCCGGAGCACCACCGGGCATTCGGCTGGGTGCTCTTGCTTCCGGCTCAATTTGGGTCACGGGGGGGTCAGCGGTTCCCCCAGTTGGTGCGCCGGGTGTCCCTGGTTCCCCCTTGGCAGTGGCAGTGGCAGTCTCAGCAGCCTGGAGCCAGCCTGGTAGCACAGTTGGCTTTGGCTGGCTTCAGGAGCTGCTCGCTGCTCGCTGCCATGGCGCCCACCATTTTGCCTTGCTGGAAGTCCCCATATGATGTGCCTTGTGCCGTTGAACCAGACACACAACATTCAATCCCTACTAATAAATCTACAACACTTAAAATACAAATCCAGGGACATTAAATGAAATCCAGGGACATTCCGGGGACGGATTTGTAAATCCAGGGACTGTCCCTGGGAAATGGGGGCATCTGGTAACCATAGGGTGGTGGCACTCATGATGAGCTTCCTCCTCAAACTCATTGATGTTCTTGTAGAACTCAGCAGGGAGTTAGGCTTAGTTGACTCTGGCTCCACCTAGTGTTGAGCTCCCTGCCTTCTGCCCTATCAACCCTGATGGGCATCAGCCACCACCAGTGGTCTGCACTTTGCAGCCTTTGTGGGCTTCAATCAAAGGGGATTTTTTGGATCAGAAAACATGGGTAGCCAGGGATGGCGCAGAGTGTTCTAGAAATGTCTGCTGAGAAGGGGGAAACACCACCCATGGCCACCTTGCGACAGTGACAGAAGCGCCAACTGAAATTCTAAGTATATTCTCAAATGTCTTGAGAATTAGGTAAGACAATGGAAGCCTCTTTCATGAAGGAAGAAAACTCTTGAGAAACTAGATGACAAGTTTTGGCAGAGTTTCTGTAAAAGGTTTCAGCTTGGTGGATTGGGTTATATTGTTTTCCCCCCAGATGATGAAAGGACCTAAGTGTTTTCCTTATTGGGATGTCCTGTGTCAGCTTTCTGGAATGCAGTAGTCAGGGGTAAACCAACAGAAAAATCATTGCTGAGGAAGAGATGTCATCAGTAGCAAAGGACTGAAGTTTTTTTTTCTGATTTCCCAAAGGCAGGTGGCTTGGGAGGCAGACCTGCAGCATCCCAGCCAAATCATCATCTACTGCGCAGCTCAGTCTCAATCTAGGAAACACATGAAAGAGACACAGTGAGAAAAGATTTGCTGGCAAGGCTGCGCCCCAAGATTACGTCTTTCGATGGTGTTAAGAAGAAGAAGCCAGTCTGAATCCAACTTTGCCTAAACCAGGGATAGGCGAATCTGTCGATTCTGACTTTTCATTTTTCCAAAGCAGATGCTCAACTGCTGAGCCAGAAAACAGAGCCAATAATAATAATAATATTTCCAAAAGGTCTGTAGTGTTTCTGGACTGCCAAGACCCAACGGGCAACCAGTTCCAACACCCTGGGTCTAGCATGGAGAATGCCCGCTCCCTTGTGCCCACCAGTTTAACTGGTCCTGGTTGCAGGCAAATGATAAGGGTCATTGTTGCTAACCTTGGAGTGTGGGCAGCTTGCTACGGATGTGGGAAGCCCTTCAAACAACTCAGACCCAGATAATCTAAGACTACACTTGCACCAGCAGAGACACTGACCTCTTGTACCGCAGGGTGCAGTATATTTAAATCTGCACCTGGAAAGGCATGAATAACATGCTCTTGTGATAAAAGGGGTGAATGCCAGCACATTCCTTAAGTGCCAAGCGACCCACACGGAACAGGTGGTAAAATATATTAATAAAGGTAGACCATTAGAAGCCAAAATTGAGCTGTAGTTGCAATCCTCAATATTTCTGCTTGCAAGGAAGTGAGTCATGTCTATGGGATTGGGCTGGAAGGTATTTCACACCAATCTTCAGTATAAACTTTTAACTTGCTTGCTTTTCCTTTCCTTTTTTTAAAACAATACACATCTTCAGAAATGAAACTTTGCAGGAGCTATTGTTTTTAATGAAGAAAACATGAGTTTTAAGACTGCAATCATATTCAGACTTATGTAGAAGTCAGCCCACTGAAACCAGTAGGGCTTTCCTCTGAGTAAACCTAATTAGGAATGGGAGAAACAGGAATTATTATTACTATTATTATCATGATCTATTGAAGTTATATACCGCCTTATACCCAGAGGTCTCAGGGCGGTTCACAGAATAAAAATCAAAATATAAAACCACAAAATACATAATCAAAATTAAAACAACAACCCAATAACCCCTGCAGTTGTTGCATGACAGCTCTCATTAGCTCTGACCATTGGCCATGCTGCTGAAGTGTGGTGTAGTGGTTAGAGTGTTGGGCTATGTCCTGGGAGACCAGGGTTCAAGCCTCCACTCAGCCATGAAACTCACTAGTTGACCTTGAGCCAGTCACTTTCTCTCAGCCTAACCTCCCTCACAGGGCTGTTGTGAGGATAAAACAAATAATTCTAACATAAATAATTATGTAAACCAAACTGCAGCGGAAGGGAAACAGCACTGATTGCAATGAATACAGGTTGGAATGGAAACCACTGCCTTCTTGACTCTCTAGTTGCAACAGAGCATTCCATTCTCAGGATTATCATAGGCAGTAGGGTGTGTGATGGAAAAGGAAGTACCATCACCCCTTTTCTTCGGCAGCCGGTGGCGGCCATTTTGTGATAGCACCCACAACACCCTTATCAGAATATGAATACTGGCACGTCATTTTATGCCCACTTCCCCACAAAAGCACTGAGCATAGGCCAGGGGTGGGGGATCTTTTTTTTAGATCAAGGGCCACATTCTCTTTTGTGCAACCTTCCAGGGTCCATGGATCCTCTGGGTAATCCCAATCCCTGAACTCTCCAGTTAGGGCTGAAAATGACTTCCACCACAAAGCATGGGCGGCAAATCAGCACAAACTTTACTGTGATAGACCGATCTCTGCTCCAACACCATACAAGGCAGTTTCCTCCATTCTCCTTCAAATTGGATCAGAAATCATCCAAACGATTTCCTCTTTTCCACCACCCTCGGAGCGAGTTCGAAGGGAGAGCTCACATCCTTAGCTTTTATTATCTTTATTGTGGGGACACACACCAACAGCAACAGCAATAAACTTTACGCACGTTGTGGCCTTGAAAGGCAATTTCTATACAGAGGTGTAGTGTGAGGGAGCCAGGAAGGCCGTGGCCCTGGGTGCCCATTTTTGAGAGGGTGCAATCAGGCACCCCCCTGACAAGCACAGAGCCCTGGCAGCTGAAATGCAGCAGCAGGCCGGTTGGTCTAGTGGGCAGGTGGATGGAGCAGTGGGAAAGAAATCTTTTGGAGAGGGGCTTAGTTTACCCTCCGCATGTGCTCCACATGCCCCCCTTTGCTGCACACCCCCACCCCAGCTGCCCAGTACACCAGGGGGCACAACACTTGCTGTGCCCTGGGCACCGGCAACCCGTGCTATGTTGCTGTGTCTATATACTTCAGGCAACATTTTGCTTCCATAAAATCATAAGAAGCAATGAGATTTTTTCCCCAGTCAACTCAGATTCTGGCCTTGACATAACAGCTGCATGAAGATACAAGGTCCTGGGAGGTGAGGACTGATGGGAAGATTATCTCCCTCTTGTTTTGGGAAAGGCTCTGACTGTACAAACATTTGCTCACCCGAATGAACAAAAACACTCCTTTGTTTCGCCATGCCTTCTCCTTACACAAAGTCTTTCTGCCCGGGAGCCGATATGCAAATCCTACTGGGGCACAGGGCTGACCCTGTGGCTTGCGGTTGGCAACTCTCCTGTACCAACCACGGTCATAGATTCCTATGTGACTCTGGTGTGAGTAAGCAAAGAGGAATGAGCAGAGAACTATTTGTTCTTCGACAACACAGGCGAAATATGAACACACTGGTCTGACCGAAGAGGAAAACTAGAGCTGCCTCTTTGCATGCAGGAAATACAGAGCCCCGGAAGGGTCGCGAGTGACATCACCCAAACCCTTGGCGAAACAGGAAGGCAGCAGGCAGCTAAAACAATTGATTAGCTAAGGTGTGACTGTACGCCAGCCAAGGGCTGCACACTTCACTTCTGAGCAGTGTCTTCAGCCAGGATCAGCCAGCCTGTGACTTGGCAAGAGGCAAAGCCCAGGCATTGCAAGCAAATAGGCAAAGTTGGTCCAGAAAAGGAGTTGTGCCCCTGCAGGGGGGAGTGGTAGGGGCACCAGAGGGATAAAGGGCATTTCAGTGCACTTAGTGGAGACCCTCCAAGTGTCCCTATTTCCCAGGAACATCCCAGATTTAGAGAAGCCATCCAGTTTTTTATTTGATCCCAGAATATCCCACTTTTCCTTAGGATGTCTCTATTTTCATTGGACATTGGAGGGCATGGAGTTATCTGACTCCTGAGCCATCTGAAGGCAATCCTGTATAGGGAAGTTGTTTTGTTTTGTTTTTTAAAAAATGCTTTTAATGTTTTTATATATGTTGGAAGCTGCCCAGAGTGGCTGGGGCTATCAAGAAATATATGTGGGGTATAAATAGGAAAATTATCATTGTGGAATGGGATGTCCCTATTTATATTGGAGAAATGTTGGAGGGTATGTAATAGTCTCATCTGTTAGCCTTCCGAAAGAGAAATAATGGTCTACTATTTCCAACTTAACCAAGCTTTGTTGCTGAGTATTTTAGGATTCAAGGGATGCAAGTGCTCTTGTGTTAGGGATGAGCGAATCTGTCAATTTAAGTTTCTCTCCGTTTCACATTTTTCCATTCTTAAATTCAGTCCTCCACATTTATAAATCAATTTGAAATTTGTTTATTCTTTCAAAGTCCTAATGAAAATTCATTGGGATTTTAGTATGAATTTCTCCCAATATATTCGCTTTTAGTGTGTGCCATTTTCTCTAAAGTACATATTTTTGTAAAGCGGTTTCCCATAATAGAATGCATCACCCCTGTTTTGAACTTTTGATGATGCAATTCCTGAGATGCTCTGAGTACCTTTTGTGAGTTTAATGTAAGGGGGTTGAATCATGGCCAAAGGTTTTTGAGCCCATTCCATGATCAGCAGCCAGCAGTGTGAGATGGTATGCGGAACACTGCCTGCCTGTTCTTACCTGATTGTACCAGGGTGGGAAGGAATGTAGGACTCAAAGTTATGGTGATCAGTGTCTTCAGAGAAGGCACCTGCAGATTCCTTCTCTGTTGAGGGGCTAAGAGTCTACCAGTGAAAAGTGTGTTCACCTGGTTCTTTATGGCACCTTCTCTCTGATACTTGGAATGTGCTCCCACATTGTACCTTCTGCTGTGTTTCTTCAGATACCAATCAGTACACTGTGCATCAAGAAGATCTGAAATGGACCATCTGAGGACCAAAAATATTTGGCTATAATGCAGAATGGGAAATGGTTCCAATTGCTGGAAGGGTTCCATTAAAAAGAGCCCCGTATGCACCAAGTTAAAGGTCCATTTAGTCCACAGTGTTATAATACATATGTTGTTGTTGTTGTTGTTTTGCATGCAAAAGTTTTCCCAGGTTCAATCCTTGGCATTTCCAGGTAAGGCTGGGGAAGACCTCAGTCTGAAATTCTGGAGAACCACTGTCAGTCAGTTCTGAGCTAGATGGACCAAGAACCTGACTCATAAGACAGCTTCCTATAGAGGGTGACCAGTGCCGGATTTACTTATAAACTAAACAAGCTATAGCTTAGGGCCCCACTCTCTTGGGGGCCCCCCAAAAAAATTTAAAGGAAAAAAAACCTGGATGTACATTTCCAAAATATAAGATAAAAAACAAATAAAATAAAACCTACATACAGCAACAGTGTTTTGTGTTGTGTGGGCTCCTGTGGTGTAAGTAATGGGCCCTGCCTGCTAGCCTGCTCCCTAAAATATCACTATCACTATTAATATACTTATTCTTAATTGTATTTCAGTTCAACAATTACTTTGATAAAATACATATTTTGTTATGTGCAAATGGCTTTAGCTACCTATTAGGTCCATAAATGACCATATAACAAAAAACAGCAACAATTTGTTGTTGACAAAGGACACCTGGGCATATAAAGGGCCCCATAACCTTCAGTAGTTTAGGACCTCATCAAACCTAAATCTGGCCCTGAGGGTGACACATGTATATAAAAGCATATCACAATGAAAGTAACATACACAGTAAGAGTTGTTTGACAGTGAAATGGACTACCTTGGAAGGTGGTGGAATCTCCTCCACCATACAATTTTTAAATGTCACAGAGGGTTGGACTAGATGACCCTTGGGCTGCTTTTCCAACTCTAAACTTCAATGATTCTACATTATATGAAGGTAAATCACTCTGCGCAAATGTTTATGTTAAGCAAAACTGAATGCAAAAATATGCAGGTCAGGAGAAATTCACACTAAAATGCAAGTGAGTTTTAAAAAATGCAAACAGAGGTGAAAATTCAGTGAACTGCAGATAAGACAGGAAACCAAAATGGACATATATTTGCATCCCTGCACTTGAGAGCTTCCTCCTATGAATGGATTCCCTACTATTGTGGGATCAGATTAAGTGTATTTGGGGATCTGCATTTAAGGGAAAACAAGAATTCCTGCTTTTGCAAGCTGGCTATATAGATTGTGCCATACCCCTGTGACCTTTTTCCCTCCACACAAGCTGGGGGAAAGGATTATTACTAATAATTTATTTATTTGTTGTTGCAGTAAACCTGTATCCACACATAATGTGCCAGCAGCACTGTGTTGCTCTTATCATTTAGTTATCTGCTTAATGGGTTTGGCTGAGTGACTCTTCAAGCTTCTGTGGAATTGTGTGTGGAGTTGCCTTGCCACTCACACCCACACAATTACACTAAAAGGCCAAAAAAATCAGTGGCAGCAGGAAGCCAATGGAATATTACACTAACCCTATGCCATTCCTGTTGCTGCCAGAGAGGGATTTGCTCTTCTGTGCCACCTGTGTGACATTTTGAGACAAAAGATCTGATTTAATAAAGTGTTATCTTAAAAAAGAAAGAAAAGGATTGAGAGGGAACTCCAGAAACCGCTGCATGTTTCCTCACCCTTGTCTGCTCCCGTATTAGTCATTAAGAGGCCATAGTCCATTTATAGCACCACTTTTATTGACCCCAATTGAGGAAATTGAAAGGAATCTGAGCTATTTCCCTTATCACACACAATTCTTTCGATGAGAGATGCTGGAATGTGCATTGTTGTCTTGTTGGATGGCAAGGAAGCGCCTCAGATTAGTTGGTGTAGGGGCTGAATTTCATATGGCTGCCACACAGAACACTTGCATTCAACTGTAGGCTGTGAAAGATGGAGATGGAGGCATCGAGTTGTTTATTATTATTATTATTATTATTATTATTATTATTATTATTATTATTGGGATAACTGTGTCAATTGCCTTTTGGAACCCTTTAGTATGCAATGTGAGCAGTCTTTGGCTAGTGAATCTGGTTAGAAATTAGCCTTTACAATCACACACAGAAATATGCTTGTAAAGTAAGACAAAAACAAAGCGGTTTATTGTAGGAAGTACATTACTTGGGTAGAATCCTTTTCTAGTTCTAACCTAGCTAGCTGATCTATAGAAGACAAAGGCAGCCATGCTTGCTCCTTTGTTCTCAGGGGATGGCTCCAACAGGACGCAACCAGAGAGCATCAAGCTAAACATCAGAGAGAGAGAGAGCACATAGTAATAATAATAATATCGCTGTGGTCTAAACCACAGAGCCTAGGGCTTGCCAATCAGAAGGTCAGCAGTTTGGATCCCCGCGACGGGGTTGTTCGGTCCGAGCTCCTGCCAACCTAGCAGTTTGAAAGCATGTCAAGTGCAAGTAGATAAATAGGTACCACTCCAGCAGGAAGGTAAACGGCGTTTCCGTGCACTGCTCTGGTTTCATGCTGGCCACATGATCCAGAAAAACTGTCTGTGGACAAACGCCAGCTCCCTTGGCCTACAGAGCGAGATGAGCGCCGCAATCCCAGAGTCATCCGCGACTTGACCTAATGGTCAGGGGTACCTTTACCTACACACACACACAAATACACTCACACATATACCCCACCCATCTGGCTGGGTTTCCCTAGCCACTCTGGGCAGCTCCCAACAGAATATTAAAAACACAATAAAACATCAAACAACTTCCCTAAACAGGGCTGCTTTCAGATGTTTTCTAAAAGTCAGATAGTTGTTTATTTCCTTGACATCTGATGGGAGGGCGCCGCTACCGAGAAGGCCCTCTGCCTGGTTTCCTGTAACATCACTTCTCGCAGAGAGGGAACTGCCAGAAGGCCCTCGGAGCTGGACCTCAGTGTCTGGGCAGAATGATGGGGGTGGAGACGCTCCTTCAGGTATACTGGGCCAAGGCCATTTAGGGCTTTAAAGGTACATAAAGATACAGGGATAGTCTGGGAATCTGGATGTCCCTAACTCTATCTGCCTTAACCCCAAGAGTCCAACTTTTTTGAGGGCAGGTGTTATTTCACCAGAGCTTTTGAAGTTGTGTGCCAGGTGGTTGTCTGAATTATTAGCCCTCTTGCTCACAGTGGTGAACAAGACAGGATGACTGGAGTGAACATAGGAAGTTGCCTTAAACCAGCTCAGACTGTTGTCCATCTAGCTGCATATTGCCTGCACTGACCAGAAGCAACCCTCCAGACTTTCAGGAAAGGAGTCTCTCCTGTCCCTACCTAAAAATATCAGGGAATTCAACCTGGCATCTTCTTCATGCAAACAGATGCTCTACCACTGAGCTATGGCCGTTTGACGAAGGAATGAAGGGGTTGTGGTCTCAGTGTCTAAAAAGGTGATAATACAGACCCAAGGAATTTTAGACCAATCTCTTTGCTGTTAGTTGTGAGTAAAGTCACCCATAGCAAAATCACCCATAAGCCCAATATCAACACTCCGTACAGGGAGAATATCAAAACAAGCTCTTCAGTTTTCAAGGGGCAGGGAAAAGAGGTTCATCTTCAGCTACAGACAGAAATTGCAAAGAGATAGTGTCAGTGATAGGGGCCATCCCCAAGAAGGCCCTCTCATGAACTTCTGCCACTCAAATTTTAGAGAGTGGCAGAACCACCAAGAAGGCTTCTGTTGCTGATCTTAATGCCTAGAGTGGTCCATAGGCAAGGAAGCACTCTTTTAAGTATATGCACACACACAAAAATATTTTTACCATCTTATCTAGTACTTCTTATAGTCCAGTCTATCTGTGGAAGAGGCCAATTTTACTGCTGCAGTATAGTGATGATGCAGTCCTGTTGTCCTTCTTGCAAGAGGGTTTCAGTGGGATTATAAGGAGCGAGCTGTTCATCTTCTGAAAGGGACTTGAACAGATGCTAGGAAACAACCACTTATGACGACGTTCTGGAGTCCAACATAGGTAAAGGTAAAGGGACCCCTGACCATTAGATCCAGTCGTGACTGACTCTGGGGTTGTGGCGCTCATCTCACTTTATTGGCCAAGGGAGCTGGCGTACAGCTTCCGGGTCATGTGGCCAGCATGTGAACCAGAGCAGCGCAGGGAAACACCGGTTACCTTCCCGCCGGAGTGGTACCTATTTATCTACTTGCACTTTGACGTGCTTTCGAACTGCTAGGTTGGCAGGAGCTGGGACCAAACAACGGGAGCTCACCCCATCGCGGGGATTCGAACCGCCGACCTTCTGCTCAGCAAGCCCTATGCTCTGTAGTTTAACCCACAGCGCCACCCGCGTCCCTTGGAGTCCAACATGTTCCACATTAAAAATAATGTCATTGATTCCCTCACTTGTCTTCCCTGTCTTCTAGACTGTCCAGTCACAGTTATGTGTGCCTCAATGTTGGGGGTGCTGGCAACCTGGTTAATTGCATGCAAGCGATTCATATGCACAGAAAATAGCTGATAAAATCTGGTTTACGCAAGGAAAAGAGAAACCAGAGTTATTTCATGCCACCTGGCAGGACTTCATTACATATGAATCCAGCAAGGTTTTACGAAAACATGCAACAATGGCAGTTATGAACATTTGGCAACTTTATGTAACATGAACTCTGGAACTTTGAACTTCGTTCTTTGAGGAGGACATGTTGCTTCCTGTATCTTGCACTGGTCCTATTGTTGTAGGGGTTTTCCCTCCTTTTTGTGTTTTACATTGCATTGCTTTGTTTTGTTTAGGATAAATACACTTGAACATTTTGTTTTAAAAAAAGATGGACAGGGGACAGATGGACACAGGACATTTTTTTGGGAGGGGGGCAATGCCATTTCAAAAGGAGAGCTATATTCTGTAAAGTAGAATATAGGGCATGGCTGCTCTATACATTTTTTCTTTTTTAAAAAAAGATATATTTTATTAAGGTGATTTCGGTAAAAAGAAATAAAGTGACTCCGAAAAAAATGAAAGAAAAGTGAGAGGGAGAAAAACAACAACAAAGATACACATGAAAGCAAAAATATAGGAAAAAAGTGATAAACAATATTCCCATACATTATTATAAAAATTGGTATGGTGCTATTGTCCTACTGCTTATGTAAATGTTAATAAAAAGGGGGGTAAAGGGACCCCTGACCATTAGGTCCAGTCGTGACCGACTCTGGGGTTGCGGCGCTCATCTCACTTTATTGGCCGAGGGAGCTGGTGTACAGCTTCCAGGTCATGTGGCCAGCATGAATAAGCCGCTTCTGGAGAACCAGAGCAGCGCATGGAAACACCGTTTACCTTCCCGCCTGAGCGGTACCTATTGATCTACTTGCACTTTGTCGTGCTTTTGAACTGCTAGGTTGGCAGGAGCAGGGACCGAGCAACGGGAGCTCACCCCGTCGTGGGGATTCGAACCACCCGCATCCCTTGTAAATGTTAATAGTCTACTACAATTTGTATAAACTCATTCCAGATGTTATTTTACTTATCCATACAGAGTCTGCACCTGCAAGCAGTCAGTTCATAAATAGCCAGTGATCTGATATCATCAATCGATTGATTGAAAGGTACCATATATTTTATTTTTTTCCAATTCCTCAATATCAATCTTTTGGCCACCATTAGGGCACAGAAAACCCATTTCCGTTGTCCCGTTGATAATGTCCATACTGCAGGTATATAGTTCAATAAAATATTCTCCGCTGAAAGATTAAACTTTTTCTGCACACTCGTAGTTACACAGTCCAGCACTTTCTTCCAAAACTTGTTAACTAAAGAACACTGCACAAACATGTGTTTCAGGGAGGTCTTGTCCTTGCCATAGTGCTGAGCTATCTTAGCTAACCCCCTTTTTATACAACCATAAAGGGGTCCAACAAACTCTAAGTTTTATTTTCTCATGTATTAGTCTTCATTTTAAACCTTAGGTATTGAAGCTTTACATGGAGACATTGTTGCCTGGCTATGCTTTTGTATAAACTCATTCCAAATGTTATTTTATTTATCCATTTCTTCTGTTCCTTCCCTACCATTGCTGCCACCACACACACAAAGGGCTCTGATGGCATGAAGGTATTTCCTTTCCTACGAATTCGTATGTTGGCATGTTGACACCGGGCGGCAGCGTTTTAAGGCGCTGGCGACGAGACCGAAAGGAAGGCTCTGATTGGCTGGCAGTGAGTCACGTCCACAGTATGTGTTTCAGCTTCCTCCTAGACCTCAGAGGTTTGGCGGTATCACTGTCAGCGACTCCATTGAGCTGAGGAACTCAAGCAGAATGAGCCGACGGCTTCAAGCCCTGCTGCTCTTTTCTTCCCCTAAAAGGGAAAAGGGAGCCAAAGAGCTGGAAAACGTGATGAAAGCAAACATACAGGTAATGCGCCACAGGTAGATGGATTTTCAGCGACGGAGAGGAAACCCAACAAAGCCAAATATACAATCGCAGGTCAGCCTAGGGTGAGATCTTCCAGGCAAGCGTGACCTCACTGGAGGATTATCATAGGTCAAATCTACACCATCCATTTAAAGCACTTTGACAGCCATGGTGTCCCCCAAAAGAATCCCCCAAGCACGCCATTTCCACGAAAAAGAAACTTTTTTGTTGTTGTTGTTTAGTCGTTTAGTCGTGTCCGACTCTTCGTGACCCCATGGACCAGAGCACGCCAGGCACTCCTGTCTTCCACTGCCTCCCGCAGTTTGGTCAAACTCATGCTGGTAGCTTCAAGAACACTATCCAACCATCTCATCCTCTGTTCTCCCCTTCTCCTTGTGCCCTCCATCTTTCCCAACATCAGGGTCTTTTCCAGGGAGTCTTCTCTTCTCATGAGGTGGCCAAAGTATTGGAGTCTCAGCTTCAGGATCTGTCCTTCCAGTGAGCACTCAGAGCTGATTTCCTTCAGAATGGATAGGTTTGATCTTCTTGCAGTCCATGGGACTCTCAAGAGTCTCCACCAGCACCATAATTCAAAAGCATCAATTCTTCGGCAATCAGCCTTCTTTATGGTACAGCTCTCACTTCCATACATCACTACTGGGAAGACCATAGCTTTAACTATACGGACCTTAAAGGTAAAGGTAAAGGGACCCCTGACCATTAGGTCCAGTCGTGGCCGGCTCTGGGGTTGCGGTGCTCATCTCGCTTTATTGGCCGAGGGAGCCGGAGTACAGCCTTCGGGTCATGTGGCCAGCATGACTAAGCCGCTTCTAGTAAACCAGAGCAGCACACAGAAATGCCATGTACCTTCCTGCCGGAGCGGTACCTATTTATCTACTTGCACTTTGATGTGCTTTAGAACTGCTAGGTTGGCAGGAGCAGGGACCGAGCAACAGGAGCTCACCCCGTCGTGGGGATTCGAACCACTGACCTTCTGATCAGCAAGTCCTAGGCTCTGTGGTTTAACCCACAGCGCCACCTGCATCCTGATACGGACCTTAGCAGAGCTGAAATATTAACTTAGAGGAAATGCTTTTTCCCCCATCCAGAACTCAGTTCTGGCACCTCTCAGGTGGGCACCATTGCCATTACAGTGGTACCTCGGGTTACATATGCTTCAGGTTACATACGCTTCAGGTTACAGACTCCTGGTAGAGCAGTTGGCTCTGGCTGGCTTCAGGAGCTGCCCGCTGCCGTGGCACCCACCATTTTGCCTCACCAGAAATCCCCATATGATGTGTCTTATGCCGTTGAACCCATCACGCAACATTCATTCCCTACTAATAAATCTGCAACACTTAAAATATAAATCGGGGGAAATCAAATGAAATCCGGGGACATTCCAGGGATGGATTTTATCCGGGGACAGATTTGTAAATCTGGGAACTGTCCCTGGGAAATGAGGACATCTGGTAACTATATGCTAGGGTTGCCGTGCCAATGGGTAGCACACCTAGGGTAGAGGAGGCAGAGGAGGAGGTGCGGGTGGATTAATTTATTTAATTTGTATACCACCCTTCATCCAAAGATACCAGGGCAGTTCACAACAGGGAAAAATAATACAAAATGAAAATACAAAATACATTTTAAAAAAACCAAAACTATCCTGGCTCAAATTAAATCCAGACACAATGTCCTTGTAAAGCATTTCATTGCCAAGCACTTAGCATTTGTCACTCTGGTTGATTAATGATTTCCAGTCTTGTAGGTGGCACATTATGTATCCTGCTGTTGGATTCTGCTGCAGCTGACTCTGCAAAGGGTTATCAGATTCTCTTTCGTGCTGTGAAGGGATCTGAAACTGCTGCTAGACAGCACCCTCTTGAGGCAAGAGAATGAGCGAAGGAGGCCAGCAATTGCTCATTTCCTTGGATATTAGAGGCAACCACTGCTCAGATTAGGGCACCTACAAACTGTCACTATTTTTCAGGAGGGATTCAAGAGCATCTCAGGAAATACAGGTTTTCCTCCCCCTTGGGAACCTTCGACATTCAAGCCAAATCTTCTGGTTGAAGAAGACTAGTCTCAACTGTAGTCCGCAATACTTAATGAGTTGCTGTAACCAAAGTCGCCCAGCAGATGGTGCCAACAGACAGAGCTACAACTCCAAGAATGACCCAACGGTGGTTTTTAAATTTGCTGTGACAATTTTATTTCGCTTGTGGTCCAGGACTTCCAGGACCACAACAGTTTTGCAAGTCAGAGTTGGGCACAGATGAGTGACAGCATCGGATTTTTCTATCCACAAAGTGCATGAGGATGATCCCACCAGGGATTCTGGAACTTGCACTCGCAGTCCAATTCCCAGTGGGAATAAGATGCTGAGCCGCAGCAGATGTCAGTGGGACACTGAGATGCAGGGAAACTTCCTGTATGTTGGAGGGATGGAGAAACAGGCTATGCAAGTTTGAGGCAGGCTGCACAGAGGACCTTTTCCCATTCAAAACCTGCTTGTGTCTTCAAATATATTGTTATGAACATTGGGAGGGGAGGAGAGAGACCTCCCCTAAACTGAAGAAATTAATAAATGTCAGAATCTAGCTAATATTTGGGGTATTGAGGGGGGAAGTACAGGGTGCAGAAGTACTCCTGAACTGTGCCAAAGGAAATTCCTGGGTTTAGCTTATGAAAACTAGCCTGGCTGGGTTGGTTAAATGCAGGCCATTATGAAACAATGTCCAGGAAGCTACACATTAAAGAAGGTGCTCAGGTCTGTGCAAACTAGAGGTTGCCAAGGTGATGGTGAGAGAGAGGGGGGTGACAGGAGAAAGTGTCATTTTACGGGATGCTTGGGTTTGTTTGCGTTTTGCAAAAGATGTGCTGGGAAGGAGGAGAACAAAGCAGAACTGCATATGGTCTGGCTGGAGGAGGCTGCACTATGAGACTGGGATCCGAAGAAACTTTGAATCCAAGCTTGCTGAAGCTATGAAATCGACACTCATGGGGTATAATGTTCTGCACCCCTCCATTGCAGATTTCCAAGTGTATATATGTCTCAGCACATCATATTCCACAAGGGCCAACATTGATGTCGAAATCCAGCATCCCCTGAGTTCTGCGAGTGAGGCTTTCTCCCGATTGAAGTGCGGAGTGCTGGAGGACTGGGACATTCATGGGGAAGCCAAAATGCTTGTTTACAAAGCGATTGTACTACCAACCTTATTGTATGCTTGTGAAACATGGACCACTTATAAACACCATCTCCCACTCCTCAAAAGATTCCATCAACGGTGTCTCCAAAAAAAAATTTACACATCACTTAGGAAGACAGGTGAACTAATACCAGTGTACTGGAAAAAGCAAAGATCACCAGTGTTGAAGCAATGATTCTTCAACATCAACTTTGTTGGACTGGTCATGTTGTGCGGATGCCTGATTATCATCTCCCAAAGCAACTACTCTATTCCGAACTTAAAAATGGAAAACGTAATGCTGGTGGTCAACAAAAGAGGTTTAAAGAATGTCTTAGGCAAGTTTTTTAAAATGTAGTATAAACACCAACAATTGGGAAACACTGGCCTGCAAGCGCTCCAACTGGAGAACAGCCTTTACCAAAGGTGTCATGGGCTTTGAAGACACTCAAACTCAGGATGCAAGGGAGAAACGTGCTAAGAGGAAGGCATGCTTGGCAAATCCACACCGTGATCAACTCCCACCCGGAAACCAATGTCCCCACTGTGGAAGGACATGTGGATCCAGAATTGGCCTCCATAGTCACTTACGGACTCATTGTTAAAACCGTGTTCATGGAAGACAATCTTACTCGGCTACGAGTGATTGCCAAAGAAGAAGATGATTTCTTAAAGACACTAGCCTCTGCTGTGGCCTGATCTTCTCAATGGAAACACAACCCTGGGGAGTGCCTGGAAGCCCTGGAATCTGGCACCTCTTGTGAAGACTGTGGTGGTGTTTAACAGCATGGCTCACATCCCTAGCACTCGTGTTGTTGAGATTGCATAACTCTGATGCACTGAGTGCTCTTGAATGTAATTTGCCATTGCCATTTGCATCCCAGAAAAAGAAACCATCAGCTCTTTGCAAGCTTGAAACACAAATATCCTGGGCAGCATCTCTGATCATATAACGCTTCCCAAATTTTAAGGTGAAACTGAGGATGGAACTGCTTCGGTTTCATCCCCAAGAAGCAGGGTGATTACCAATCATCACACAGCTCCAGGATGCTCTGAGCTTCAGCAAAATATCTGCACGCCTCTCTCCCTGTTATCTTTCCAGAGAGAAGTCTGTGAATGCTGGAAGGAGGAACTGAAAGATAATTCAGTTTATCGGATTTGTCGGCTGTGCAGACTTGAAGTATGCTCAGAGCTCCCCCGTGTGGAAAGTCATCAGCATTCATTTTGACCAAGGGAGGAAGTGATCTTCACACCCCCATTGGTGGGACTTGAAATAAATCCTAAAAGTTCACCATGTAAAGTATTAATATGGGTCTCTGGGTTGAGGAACAAGCATAAAGTATGAACTTATGATAAGTGGGACCTGCAACCTGTACGCGATCGAGCTTCCACCCTCCTCCTTTTCTCTTGCAGCCCCTAAATCTGTTCTGCCCCTCCAATCCACTGTAATAGATTTGGAGAGGGTGCAAAGTTCTATTGTGCAAATCCTTGTGCTTATGGGATGAGCGTGTTGGATGCCAAGGAAACTTTGCAGTGTTTCTGCAGACACCTGAAACCAGGAAACACCCCCTAAATCATTCTAGCAAATAAATGACCACAGAGAGGCTGCTAGTGATATGTTGGGACTTTAAAATTTATTCCAACGTGCTGTTTTTTTTAAAAAATAGGCTCAGACTGAATAGACAATCTGAACTGTAGTAAAGGCAATATACGTGTAAAAACTTTTTTTTTCATTCACAGTACAGATGTCATTTACAATAAAGTTCACAAACATCAAATGCTGAGTATTTTTTTCTCTTTTTTTCCTTAACATTATGTTCTGTGCTTTTTACCTGCATTTTTTTTTTTTTGCTTTGCACTCTTATAACCATACAGACATTGCAAGATGCAAGTGTAGAAACTGAATTTAAAATAAAATTACAGGCAAAACTACCAAATTACACTGTACTCTGAGTCTGTACATATTTACAGTACCTTTTTTGGAATGTATTGCCATTTTTTTTAAAGAACATATAGAAACTTTCTAAAGACTATTCCACTTACAGAATACATACACCTTTTAGAAAAAAAGGCAAATATTTATCTTACATGAGACCATGTATATTAAATTTGCGTACACATCATCAATATTATTAATATTTTACATTACATTTACTAAAGTGAGCATAAGTGCCATAATATCTCAATAATGAAAACTTGTTTTATGTCATCGTTAGGACCCAAATTTGGTATTTATTTAAAAACATTTTACCTTTTAAAATTCACAAATACTGTGCAATAACAGGAGGGCAAAAAATCCATAAGGAACACAGACAGTAAAAATCAAGTGTATGTTAGGGGTTGGGAATAAAAGTGAGGAACACATGGGGGGGGGGGAGAGATTGTAGAAGGGCTAGATCACAATGCTTCATGCTTAGCTCATAAATGGTTTGTCGGTATCAAGAACATATTGCTTGAATGCTTTTTAAAAGCCAATTGCAATGACTTGGCATTGTATTTTTTTTTTAAATAAAAAAAATGATGACCAAAGTTGGCAAAGCCAGACACAGAAAAACAAGCGGTTCTCACCTATGAAGAATCACTGGGCTGAGTTCTGTGAGTGAGGGCATACCAGGGAGATGGAAAAGGTTGCTCTCAA
Source organism: Podarcis filfolensis (assembly GCF_964270895.1). Taxonomy (NCBI): domain Eukaryota; kingdom Metazoa; phylum Chordata; class Lepidosauria; order Squamata; family Lacertidae; genus Podarcis; species Podarcis filfolensis. The sequence goes on along the minus strand of NC_139611.1, from coordinate 68,967,437 downwards.
GGTTAAAGAGTGCAAAGGCCAAATCAGTTGGGTCACTTTTCCTGGAATTTATTGTGGTTCCTGCCATGGTCTCCTCCAGTAAATAAATAAATAAAATTCATTTACAATAATCTGAGCAATTTCATCTCAAATGTAGTGGGGATTTCAATTCAGTTTCTGTTATTGTGTTATTTCTTACTTTAAAATAATACAGTCGTACCTTGGACCCCAAACGCCTTGGTACTCTCATACGTTTTGGCTTTCAAACGCCACAAACCCGGAAGTGAGTGTTCCGGTTTGCAAACGTTCTTTGGAACCCAAGCATCTGATGGGGCTTCCACGGCTTCCGATTGGCTGCAGGAGCTTCCTGCAGCCAATCAGAAGCTGTGCTTTGGTTTCCGAATGTTTTGGAAGTCGAACGGACATCCGGAACAGATTCTGTTCGACTTCCAAAGTACGGCTGTAAAATTATTATTATTCGGGGCTTTTCTTCAGCCAGAACTTGCCAAAACTCAGTTCCGACACATCTCTAGGTAGGCACCATTGTTATTACAAGAGAACAAGGTGAGTTCTGGCACCTCTCTTTTTAGAAAGATAGCACTGATAATAATGTCAAAGTCTCGAGAGCCAATCACAAATATAAACAGCAAATGTGCTCTCTTTGGGAAAGTCCATTAACTCAGTGGGAAAGTATCTGCTTTGAATGCTGAAGGTCCCAAATTCAATCCTCAACATTTCCAGGTATGGCTGGGAGTTGTCCCCTACCTGGAACCCTGGAGAGCTAGGAAGACAGTACTGAGCTTGATGGACTGGTTTGACTCAGTATAAGGCAGCTTTCTATGTTCCTTGAAGTTTCTCATTTTTTGAAGACTATCTTCTTAAATATAAAGGGCGGGGGGAGGAGGGGATTCAGTCTAAAATAAAATTAGATTGAGTCATAAATCTGTCAGAAAACGGCCCTTGGAATCACAGGTCAGCTGAAGCTGCCATAGGTATTGCAACGTGGAATGGTTGATGGATGGAGTATTGGCCATCACTGAACTGAATGCGGCAGCCATGATTTAACCTTGGGAAAGTCCAAGCCAGGCATAGGCAAACTTGACCCTCCAGATGTTTTGGGACTACAACTCCCATCATCCCTAGCTAACAGGACCAGTGGTCGGGGATTGTGGGAATTGTAGTCTTAAAATATCTGGAGGGCCAAGTTTGCCTATGCCTGGTCCAAGCATTTATCAGAGCCTTGTGGATACCGTAACCAAGGGATTCATTTGGCTTACATACAATGACTTTAACTGTACTGGCTTGTGGACCGCATATTTTAAATCCCTGGGATGTCCCATAGAGATGATTCAGAATTACCAGCAAACCATGCTTTTTCAAGATGTCTGAACCCATGCCATCCAACAAACAATGGTTTGCTAGTGGCTTCCACACTGAGATATGAAAGTACTGTTTGAGAGGGTGGGCAAACTTTGGTTTTATTTCTGAACCAACAAACCATAGCTTGGGCCTCTTGTCAAGAATCTGCTTTTCGGGGGATAATGGCTATGAATTCTCAGGGAAAGTGAAGGAAAGACGGCAATCCCACAAACCATGGTTTTCCTCTACATCTGGAACACAAATCATGTTTGGTGCCTGAGGCTGCATTCCTATACTCACTTGCCAGAGACCAAGTCTCAGAGCAACCATGTATGGTATTGCACCTCAAGTTGCAGTTTGAGTAAACCATGGTGTGATATTATACCCAAGATGGCCCACTTTCTGAAGTCAATTTCAGTTTAACCCAGATTGCTAGGTAGGTGACCAACTGTTTTGAACTCTGGCCTGAAACTGACATTCCAAATGGCTTTCTGCTACTAATCCAATGCACGCTTACTTGGGAGTAAATCCCAATGAGCACCGTGGAATTTACTTCTGAGTAATCCTATATAGGATTACATAGTAAAAGAAGTAATTCATTACTGATTCTCAGAACACTGGGAATCCAGGAAGGTGCTTAAATATAGAGGAAAAATCCTTCACAGATTATAAATCTAGGAATAAAGTGCTCCAAAAATAAAAAGCGATCAACTCTCACGGATGCCATCAACATTTCAAAATAATTTCTTTTGTCTCTTTGGGCTGAAAAGGGATAAAAATAGGAGAGATGCTCAAGTAACCAAAATATAGAGGTCTTGTCTCAGCCAGTAATAATAATAACTAAGAAGGTCTGACTTAGCCAAGGAATAACAGTACCCAGAATTTGCAAAAAATTAATAATAAAAATAGTTTTACAAGGGTTTTTCTTTTCTTTTCTTTCTTCTTTTTTAAGCTATGCAAAGCTAGATCAAAATAGAAAGCAATTGCAGAAGTAACCTATGGAAAGTGCAGCCCAATATTTCACATGCTTACTCTGAAGAAAATATCACTATGCTGGATAAGATTTACTCCCAAGAAAGTGCATATAGGATTGCAGCTTTGGGAAGGGTGGTTTGCAAGGGTGAGGGGCGGGGGAGAGAGATTAAAATTCGATCTCTGAAAAATAAACCTTTCAACAACAGCAAAATAATGAATGGCAGGAAATGTCAGGTCTAGCAACATATTTGACACATGACTGCAGGCTTCTGTTATAGCACCACACCGGGGGAACCACGCAAGGACTTTGTGATGGGCTCAGGACTTTACCTTCAGTGGGGCAAGTTAAGTGCTTGAGGCGAAGCACATTCTTAAGGCTTTGCTAGGTCTGCCTGGAGTGCTCAGCACCTTGCAGTTTGAGCCCTTAGTTTGTTTAGCATCTTGCCCTAAGGAGAGCCAGCTCCACCTGGCCAGCCAGTGCAATTGGATAGGCCACCAGGAAATGCCCCAGAGACATTCAGGAGACTTGCGATGGGTGGAAGGAGATTGTTGCATCCATTGGTTTGCTTGCATCACAAAGCTTCTTTGCAGTGTGAGACCTCTGCCAACTGTGGCTTCAATTTATATGGAAATGCAAAAGCTACCCTGGCAAAAAAAAAGGAGGTCAATTTCTGCATTTGCAACTGCCACCCATTGTGGCATGGTTTCTTCTATGTCCAGCAACACCACTGGAGAGAGTGGTTGTTACAGAAAGGGCAAAAGGTTGCTGCAGGCATATACACTGGCATAAATACTCAGGATCTAGGCACTTTGCAGATCCCAACCAGAAAGTGAAAGGAAGAGTTCAAGTAGAGTCCTCTGCAGTGGATGTTGCCATCCAAAGCTACAGAGCTTTGCATGGTGTCTTGTCTGCCAGTCTATTCAAACAGCATTGGGGTCCTGTGCTGTCCTGTCCTTTCTACCCCAGATGCAAATACCCCCCTAGATGACACTATTTACATTTGCAGTGCTTGCCTCACAGAGGATTAAGAAAGGTTCGAGAGCAATAGGTAAACATACCCAGAAGGTTATTATTGTTATTAGCTCCGGGTTGTTTGCAGATGTCATCAGAACAGATCCTGTCCAATGCACCCAAAGCAGAGTTCAATCCAAAGGCTGAAAACTGAGCACCAGGTTGCATTTGATCTAGCCTCAAAACAAAACCAGAGCGTGAATGGATAATTGAAGAGCAAATGCCCAGTGAAGGCTCAATACCGAAAACCATTTGGTCCTAAAAGAGCTGCATGACTAGCTGGTTAAGGGGGGAGGAGAAAGGAAGGAGGGGATGAGGGGGAAATCAACCACCTGGAATTCAAAGTCATGGCAGAGACAAGGTGCGGCTTTTCGACAATGACCACCGACGTTCTGGTCCAGGCTTTGCTCATTCCATGAAGTTGATGGATGCCATTCTGAATCTTTTGAAGGTATCATGACCATGCTACCAATTTCCATTGGAGCCAGACTTTAACTCAGTGATTGATGTTCATCCCCATGACCTGTTGACAAAGGGGATTGTATTGGACCTTCAATAAAGTCTCGGGTTAGGTACCGGATGCCAGTGCAGACTCTATAAGCAAGATCTTTCCGGACCTTAGCACTGAAAGAGGTATTGGAAGCAGAAGTAAACCAAGGGGGAAACAAAACAGAACACTGTCCGCTGTGAATGGAGTTTTCCAGGGAAATCCCAGCGTCAGTTTGGTCACCTTCACATCATGTCAGTCACAACATCATTTCGACCAAAGAAAATCAAAAGAGCTCCACCAAAACTATTCAACACAACACAAAAATGAAATGATATATCGCAGAAGATTATTCAACTCAAAGCCCCATCCATTCCATGTTATTCAGCTATGCCTTGGCAACAGTTCATGGCTTTCCATGCCTGCTTAAAATAAAAATATTGTTCAGGACATTGTTGTGTGGAGCATGCACATAATAAATGGGAACATCTCAGAAAGGACTGGTCCATTGGTTAAATATTTGTGGAACTGATTCATTTTGCCTAGTTAATTTCAAAAACTGTGTGTACAGACTCGATCCAGAGCAAGACACTCTCCAAATAAGCGAGCTTGCTCTCAATTAGAGTAAACGTCTGCTATTAAATGCAGTGTGTATATATTAAAAGACCTGTATGGCTCTGGCCCTGATCTTTCTATAGGTGACAGCAGGTTGGTTAGCCATTGGAGCCACTGCATTCTTCTGCCCCTTTGCTAAAACACCATTCATTGCAACCTATTGATCTGAAATGCAGATCAATGGAAATTCACTGGGACCTTTGTATAAAGTAGACTAACATTTGCAGTTATTCCATTAAATAGGGAGGGGGGGAGAGATAACAGTATGCAAAAAACAAAACAAAACAAAAGCCCTTAATTACTTCTTTGTGGACTCTATGCAGTTGAATACATGGCTGATTTGATAGACATAGGAGACATCTAGGACCAGTAGCAGAACTGGGAATGCAGATGTGGTTCAGGGTGGTAACGAGGCAAGAATGAACTCAGCCTTGATTTCTGGGATGGGTGGGAAATCTGTGGTGCTTCAGATGTTGCTGGACTCCAACTCCCATCACTCCTGACCATTAGCCATGCTGGCTGGGGCTGATGGGAATTGTAGTCCAGATCAGTAAGCAACTTATTTCTATTTTTCTCTTACAATGTCCAAATGTGTGATAAGAGAAGGTGTTCCTCCCCCCCCCCAAAAAAAAACTTTCATGGGGGGGGGGAGAGAAATTAAAAGCAAAAACAAAAGATCTCCAACTAGAGAGCAGATTTCCAAAGGGCAGGATCCACAGGGATGACAGCCAAGCCCCTACCATCTAGCGGCTGGCAAAAGGCACCCCTTGGAGATTGTGCGTATCAGTCAAAGCAGCAGCCAGGTCACGGAATGTCAGTATTAAAGCAAGAATGGTGGTCAGAAAGCAAAGATCTACCATTCCCAGAACATTATTTTTTTATTTTTACATTCAATATATTCCTATTTTCTTGCAATTTCTCTTTTTTTATTTCCCTTTGTGGGGCAGGGTAGAGGGACCTTTTGCTTATGTGCGTGTCCCTTTAAAAAAAAAGTGCTTGGGAGGGTAATTTGTACAGGGGTGGGGTAGGCACATTCTGAGATTCTTTCTTTGTTTTGGAGACATTACCTTTTATCACCATCAGGGCCTCCCCATAGAAAACAAGTGCTAGTTACAGTTACAATCGGAGGGTATACATTCCTCTCTTCTTCTTCTTCTTCTTCTTCTTCTTCTTCTTCTTCTTCTTCTTCTTCTTCTTCTTCTTCTTCTTCCAGATTAAAGCAGTCACATCTGTCTTTAAAGCACATTTAGAGGCAACCAGAGTAATGCAAATAATAAAAGGAATAATTATAAAACACTTTGCCACATATTAAATAAAGCAAGTAATAAATAAGGGGTACGGTCGTTGTGGGGTGGGGGCAGGTTGTACCTGTCTGTACATGAGAGAGGTGGTGGTTGTCCCCCTCCCCTAAAAAAAATTCAGCCAATCTCTTTGAAGAGGTGTTTGTTTTCCTTTAAGAAGAAAAAGCTTTTCAGTGCATCCATTGGAAATTCTTCTCAACTCTTTCCACATGTCTGCATGTGGTTGAGACAAGACCTCATCGTGGGGAATGGAGACACGCTCTAAGAATAAGCCCCTTTCCGATAAAAGAAAGCAATAAAACAATAACAATAAATTCATAGCTTCAATTTGTCGGTGCATTTCAAGCAACAACCAAAACACACGCACGCACACACACACGCAAATGAAAGAAAGTCTAGAAAAAGGCACACAATTACGATGGAAATAATAGCAGACTGAAACAGAGAGAGAGAGAACCAGCAACAGTCTCCATGGGTTTGGTCGTATGCTAGAGCATTGGGTCTTTTCATTTCTTTTCCTTTAGCAATGATTATTCAAAAACCAATCGCACTGACAAAGGTTTGTTGATCTTATGGGGAAGCCGGGGTCAAAAGCTGGGAGGGAGGGCTCAAGCACTTCCTGTATTGTGATCCACTTGCCTTTGCAGTAGGCTGAAGCTGACTTGCTCCAAGGGAGGGCTCCTCCTCCTCTGTACCCCTGTGGTGGGGGGAGCTGGCTCTCCAGAGAGGTTCCTTCTCCTGGTGGGAGGCTGGGAGGAGGAGTGGCTCGAGGACAAGGGCTCCAGCAGGCAGCCAGCGCTGCTGCTCCTGTCCAGTGTCTGGGTGGGGAAGTCCGAAATCAAAGTGCAGGGGGGTTCCAAGGAGGCATTTGAGCTGCTACGTGGTTTCTTCCCCTTCTCCCACCGGACGCCTTCCCCGCTGGCCGAAGGCTCATCCTCCGGGCAGGAACCGTCTCGGCTGGGCGTACGGATTCCCCACTCTGGGCCGCCGGGTTCGGTGCTGGCTGTCACCCTGTGTTCCTCCTTCTGCTGGCGCTCGCTAGTCCTTATTGTCCCTTCCAAGCAGCTGCTGCTATGAAGAGGTGGGGTTGCAGATGAGGAGCGAGCTTCTCGGATGCCTTGCGCCATCTTGCCGGGATCATTCGCTCGGCTCGATTCAGAGGTGTCACCGCTGGGGGAGAAGTAGCTGGCGTGCAGCGACATCACTGATCCGTGCCCCAAGCCGGGATGGCCGCTGGGCCTTGCCTGGACCATCTGGATGCCCCCGATTGGGATCATGGGGAAGGGGCTCCGGGGTAGCTGCTGGGAGTGCAATGGGAGGTGGCTAAAGATGTAGTCTTCCACCCGGCTCGGGGCATAGGCGTGCGTGTCATGGGGCGATTGCAAAGGCCTGACACAGTGATGCTGAGTGACGCCTGGTGAACTCGCTGGGCTCCTGGATTCTGTCTTCTGTAATGACAGGAGGTATATATTGTGGGATGTGAAACACAAGAGCAGTCAAGTACAACATTCCTAGAGTGAACATGTTTACACATGGGGAGGAATGTTTGTCCAGCCAGCAGGTAAACTTCCTGTTGCCTTCTGAACTGGGACAGACTTCCTCTGCATGTGACTAGAGGTGGGCGTGGCCTCACCTGTGCAGGTAATGACAAAAGCACAGGGCAGGGCAGCCATCTCTCTCTCTATGACTACATGCATCAAAGAAGCAACATCTGCTTAGCCAAAGATGCTCTCTTGGCTTCCAGCCAAGAGAGGACAAAGGGACTGTCTCCTAATGAGATAGTTTCCAGGTGTATGTTACTTTTCTAAGCTAAGTCTGCCTACTGGGATCTGTTTGTGAACAGAATGTGAGTAAACTCTTTTTTATACTTTTATAGAAGACTGTGTCGTGTCTTATCTTTTATGAGGGAATAAGGGGAAAATACCAGAACAGTTATTATAGAGGCTTTACCGAGCCTGAGCAAACGCATCTGCTGTAAGTTTAAAAAGGGGAATGTTACTCTGCTAAATTGTGAACTTGTTAACACAAGTTGGAAAGGATATAATCAAACAATATATCCTCTCCTGCATCCCTGAACATTCTCACACATATTAGGAACCAGGGAAGCTGCATTATACAGAGTCCAAACACTGGTCTATGATGATGATGATGATGATGATATGTTATTTATATGCTGTCCATCTGACTGCATTGCCCCAGCCACTCTGGGTGGCTTCCAACAAATTAAACACATTAAGCATGGTAAAACATCCGATATCAAAAACTTCCCTATACAGGGCTGCCTTCAGATGTCTTCTAAAAGTCAGATAGTAGTTTATTTCCCTGACATCTGATAGGAGGGTGCCACTACAGGGCGGGTGCCACTACCGAGAAGGCCCTCTGCCTGGTTCCCTTCACTTCTCGCAGTGAGAGAACCCCCAGAAGGCCCCCAGAGCTGGACCTCAGTGTCTGGGCTGAACGGTGCCCTCTGGCCTTTCATTTCCCTATTCCTGATCTACAGTAAGTGGCAACAGCCCTCCAGGGTCTGAGAGAGGGAACACACTCAGCTCTATCCAGAAATGCTGGGCATTCAATCTGGGCTGTCTGCCTGCAGAACAGATGCTTCACCACTGAGCTATGGCTCAGCTTATGGGGCTGGTGCATATAGAGAAATCAGTGCACTGATGTGGACATATAAACTGACTTTTTAATGATTGGGGGGACGGTGAGTAAGGGAGGACAAAGATAAAGGAGCTCTGCTCTCCATTACATTTGGCTATCCTTCCCTCCTTGCCTTCTTATTTTTAAAGACACTGTCCCCTTCCAAAACACACACAAACAGTGGTGATCTCACAGCTGTAACCCTCCTTAGATTTGTGGGTCCAGACTCACTGCTTGGAAGACCAACGCTGAAGAACTTACCAGTTTAGGTTCTTCATACAGTTCTGTATTCTTGCCGAGGGACCTGTGAGGTAGAGGCACTGAAGACGAGATCCCATGCAGAGTTTTACCCAGGCTTTGAACTTTTTCATCTGCTGCCGACTGGCCATGAGAAGGCAAGTCCTCTCTTCCTGGGGACGGGTACCTCGAAGGCGGCTCTGAATAGCTCTGGGACAACATCTTCTTCAGGGATAAGTATCTGGCTGTAGAGACATCCCTGCTTGGAGACAAATGTCTCACAGGAGACACGCCTCTCTCTGGCGGGAGGTACATTCGCGATGACAGCTCTCTTTTCGGAGATATGTACCTGCTGGGCGAGAGCTCGAGTCTCGGCGACAGACTGCGGAGGGGAAACGCCTCTCTCCTCGGAGACATTCGGTGACCAGAGGACCTCCCCCTTGCTGGAGAGAAACTCCTCAGAGAAGGTGTTTCTCCAGCTGTCGAAAACCTTTTCGGAGACATTTCGTTTTTGGATAACAGGTGCTTCCTAGCCAACATGGAACGGTTGTTGTTGCCACCACTGCCAAAGCCAGAGTCCTTGCTTGGAGACCCCTTCTTCCTCAGAGAGGTGTCTTTGGAGATTGACAAGTCCATCGCTAAGAGCATCTGTGGCCTTGTAACGGGTTCCTTCTCAGCAGAAGAAGCCACGGGTCCACTGGAGGTCAAAACCGGCCGGTGGAGTCTCAAGAAGCTGTGGCAGACGGCAACTTCAGTGCTGTCAGCCGACCATTTCGTTTCTGGCCCCGAGGAGGTGGTCTGGTGACGGCGAACAGCACGCTTGCTAGTGGAGACAACATCTTCCAAGATGGACAATGCTGCCCTGGTGCCTTTCTCCTGGGCGGAGTGAGAACCTCTTGGAGAATGTCCTGGGAGGGAGATGTTCTTCATTTCTGAAAGCTTCACTGGTGGCTCCTCTTGGCTTTCCTCCTCCTCTTCCTCTTCCTCCTCCTCTTCCTCGTCATCATTGTCATCGTCAGACTCTCCCAAGTCTGAAAACTGGTGTTCTTCAAGTGGCTCAGATCCCTCCTGCCCTTCTGAATCTTGGAAGAGATCTTCACTGGTTCCTAAGGGGAATGGGGGGTGGGATACTGCATTAGATCACACAGAATATAGCAAAATCACCCATCTGGAAAAAAATCTTGCATAAGTTCAAAAGTCCTCAAGATCGCTTCTTTGCCATTTGGTCAAATTTTGTTTTATAAAAGGCACCACAGCTGTATGAGAGTGTTTGGATTGAGCATAGAAACCGCTCTTTTATAGTGTGGCAACACCTAGACTTTGGAACTCCCTGCTTATTGATATCAGGCAGGTACCTTCAACTGAGCCTTTCCAGCGTCCGCTAAAAACACTTTTATTTAGATAAGCCTATCTGGATATCTCGAATGCTGATGTGCATTTTAATCTGTTTTTAGTTTATTGCAGAGGATTACAGTGGTACCTCGGGTTAAGTACTTAATTAATTCCGGAGGTCCGTTCTTAACCTGAAATTGTTCTTAACCTGAAGCACCACTAATGGGGCCTCCTGCTGCCGCCGCGCAGCCAGAACATGATTTCTGTTCTCATCCTGAAGAAAAGTTCTTAACCTGAAGCAATATTTCTGGGTTAGCAGAGTCTGTAACCTGAAGCATATGTAACCTGAAGCGTATGTAACCCGAGGTACCACTGTATTGGCAATCCTCACAGAACTCTAGCCCAATGGTTGCCATTAATTTGATTTGAACTGATTTTATAATGAAATGATTTTAGAATGTTGTGTTATTTTACTGTTGTTAGCCGCTCTGAGCCCGGCTTCAGCTGGGGAGGGCAGTATATAAATAAATAAATAAAAATTATTATTATTATTATTATTATTATTATTATTATTATTATTATTACTTTTTAATTCTTTTTGTAAACTGCTTTGCATTTTTATTTTTATTTTTACAATCAAGTAGTGTAAAAATTTTAGGAAATAAAAAAAAATAACTAAATAACAGAATGCCTTGGGAGGCAGTGGGCTCTCCTTCCCTGGAAGCATTTAAACAGAGGCTGGACGGCAATCCATCAAAATGATTCAGCATTCTGGTTTGGCAGAGGGAAAAGCGAAACATGCTAGGAAATCTTTCAGTGTGAGCCACTTGGAAACAAAAGAGAATGGCACAGGAACCCCACTGAGTTCTAAACCGCTTGCATTCATAAAAATTAAAATAAAAAAGCGTAGTGCAGGGAAACTTCTCAGTGGATTCCCCCACCCACCCCATAATATGTTGTTATTCATTCGTTTTTCACTGACTGTCATGGATGCTTATTCATCTGGGTGACAGATGGATGATTTATGCTCCCATCATCATTACTCCGGGTGTTACTCTTCCACAGAGAGGCACTATTAGAATAACATTGAGCAAAGCTGCTAGGTGGGAATGGTTTCAGCTTTATCAGATAGAAGACGCTACAAGATGGGAGACAAGGGGGATATAAAATGGCCTTTTATGTACTACATGAAACAGATTAAATGGACCAACATCTCATTTAAGAGTCTATAAACAAGCTTCCCACTGCAATTTCTTCAGCAGGCAGCAAAATACAGGGAGCAGTGGTGCGATTTCCCCGGGTTGATTGGACAGCCTCGTTAGGCGCACTGTTGCGTTAGGGATGCAGGAGACATTTATTCAGGGCACATTTGAAAGTGAACTTAGGTCACACCTGCACCATATGTTTAAAGCCCTCTTTTGCCACCTTAACAGTCATGGAGAATCCTGGGAAACATAGTTTGCGGAAGGTGCTGGCCTCACAGACTTGCCACTCCCAGCACCCTTAGCAAACTACAGTTCCCATGATTCTCCATGGCTGCGACAGTTGTATAAGGTAAAGGTAAAGGGACCCCTGACCATTAGGTCCAGTCGTGGCCAAATCTGGGGTTGTGGTGCTCATCTCGCTTTATTGGCCGAGAGAGCCGGCGTACAGCTTCCGAGTCATGTGGCCAGCATGACTAAGCTGCTTCTGGCGAACCAGAGCAGCACACAGAAACGTCGTTTACCTTTCCGCCGGAGCGGTACCTATTTATTGACTTGCACTTTGTGCTTTCAAACTGCCAGGAGCAGGGACCGAGCAACAGGAGCTCACCCCGTCGCGCAGATTTGAACTGCCGACCTTCTGATCAGCAAGTCCTAGGCTCTATGGTTTAAGCCATAGCACCACCCGCATCCCTGCAACAGTTGTATAAGAGGGTTTAAAATGTACAGCACAAATGTGTCCTGACTTAATTTTCACCTCCTGGGTGATTTACACAGATCAGAATGTAGTTATTCTTTAGGTTTCACACCTGCCTAAATTTTGCAATATAGTTCCCGGCTTAAAAACATATGAAAGGGCATTTAAAGATTGCATGTTTTAGGAGAAAACACACTTAGAAATATGTTCTTTATGATAAATTACATATTTGAGGGTCACACCCTTTAAGACCTAAGTTCAATACACTTTCTTTAAAGTCCTGTTGAATGCAAATTTTCACATGACGAAAAGTAAGAGATTAGCGCAGAAAGGGATGCTCTGAATGAAGACAGGCAAAACTGACATGAAGGGGAAATAGATCAATCTAGCCAGCTCTGTCCTTTTCTCCCCCATTTTTAAACTTCTTCATGGGCAGCCTCATTCGGTACAAGCACGAGTGCCTTTCAGCCAAAAGTGGAAATGAGTTGAGTGTGCGAGTGAGTTGTAATTCTAAAATTACATGTCTTGTTGCATAAAGCGGCAAAGCCCAGACAGCTAAACACATTCCAGTGGACAGGGGGTGCAGCCAACATCAACAGACCAGGGAGGATTCCATTCTGAATACCAGTGGATTCCTGCCACAGAGTTGAGATCAGCTCTCACGGTGGAGCTCTGCAGGTGCCTGCAGACTAAGAACGTCCCCTGGACAGGCTCTTTGGAAATAGGGAACGGGAGACCTCAGGCTGCCGCTTCGGGTTCACTCCAGCCACACAGACCTTCGAAGTACACAAGGCAGAATTGTGGTGGGGGCTCTGCAAAGTGTTAATCCCTGCTTTTTAAAAAAGAAAGCATATGCCCTCATGCTCCCCTGAGCCTGCTCCCCCCCCCCCATTTTGCAAGCAGAGCAAATGCCCTGTTGGCTCGAAGCCTTGAATAATTGCTGAGGTGGTGACACACTGCGCCACTTGCAACGTGTCACCATTAGCCGAGCGGGGATGTGGGAAACGATGGAAAGGACCAAGTCCTTGAGAGCAAGACCCACAAAATCTTTCCTGTGTCAGCAGGGCCGGAGTTAGGTTTCACGAGGCCCTAAGCTACTGAAGGTAATGGGGCCCTTTATATGTCTAGCTGTCCTTTGTTAACAACAAATTGTCACTGTTTTTTGTGTGCTGAATATATGGTAAATGGTAATTTATGGACCTAATAGGTATCTAGAGCCATTTGCACATAAAGAATGCAGGCATCCTATAAATAGAAATGAGCAAACCAGTGATATTTTAGGGAGCAGGCTAGCAGGCGAGGCCCATTACTTACATCACAGGAGCCTACACAACACAAAACACTGTTGCTGTATGTAGGCTTTATTTTATTTGTTTTTTATCTTATATTTTGGAAATGTACATCCAGGTTTTTTTCCTTTAAATTTTTTGGGGTCCCCAAGAGAGTGGGGCCCTAAGCTATGGCTTGTTTAGCTTACACGTAAATCTGGCACTGTGTGTCGTGGTCCGCATCCTACAGCTCTCCACCGCATAGAGCAGCATTTGCGGGTTTTCAACGCATCGCTAACATGCCTGGGACCAAAAAGAAATGAGGCCCAAACCGCAGCTGAAATCCATCTGTCGTGGATGCTTTAGTTTAGATTCCTGCATTGCCGGGGGGTCGGGCAAGATGGTCCTTGGGGTCCCTTCCGACTCTACAGTTTCTAAGATTCTGTGAAATGGGGATGTGGCCGCTTGGCCTGTGCGCCACCCCCGGCAGGTTTGCCGTTCAGTCTCAGAAAGAAGTCAGGCTAAGAGCAGCAAAGACTTTTCGAGGGGCTCTCAAAGCTAATCAGTTATTCTGAGTAAGTTAGCAGGCTCCGCAACTCCTCCAGCAATCTGACACTGGAGCAGATGTCCGCTGGCTGACACCAGCATGAATGCATCTCCCTTGTGACTGACACGATACTGGACTCAATCCTCCCCCCCCCCCCCCGTTTTTTTTTTCTTTTGCACGTTCTTTCCTCCCCAGGGTAAAATTCTGGCAAAGCACCATCTATTCCGAATGTGGAACGTTTTCCTTTTTTCATGATGTAAAGCAGCAAAAGAGAGAGAGAGAAGGGGTAGAGGAAAGCCTGGATTTCAAAGAAGGAAAGCTGTACCATGGCAAGCAAGCGAAAATCACAGTGTCTGCTGTCTTAAGGCTGTAAGTTCATAAAGGCACAGGACAAACTCTGATGGGTCAGGCCAAAGGCCCAGTTCCAGTTCAGCATCTCACAGCCAGACAGATGCCCCAGTGAAATCCACAAGCAGAGCAGACAGTAGCCCTCCCTCACCACCTCAATGTTTTAGGACGAGTCTAGGCAATGCCCCCGGCTGGGGTTAAACCACAGAGCCTAGGACTTGCCAATCAGAAGGTTGGAGGTTTGAATCCCCACGACGGGGTGAGCTCCCGTTGCTCGGTCCCTGCTCCTGCCAACCTAGCAGTTCGAAAGCACGTCAAAATGCAAGTAGATAAATCAGTACCGCTCCGGTGGGAAGGTAAACGGTGTTTCCATGCGCTGCTCTGGTTTCGCTAGAAGCGGCTTAGTCATGCTGGCCACATGACCCGCAAGCTGTACGCCGGCTCCCTCGGCCAATAAAGCGAGATGAGCGCTGCAACCCCAGAGTTGTCTGCGACTGGACCTAATGGTCAGGGGTCCCTTTACCTTTAGCCAATGCCCCCAACATGGGAACTGGTGGTGGTTTCTTCAGTGGCGTAGCAAGGTCGGGTGGTACCCGGTGCGGAAAATTTCTTGTCACACACCAGCTTTGAAATCTAGTTGTCATTGTCATTGCTGGGAGTTGTTGAGCTTTTTTAAGGGGAGGGGTGGCTAAAATTGTTGAGCTTCTTCTGGGATTCCAGGGTTTGAGTCCACCTTTGAGGGAGCTTTTGCTTCTCTCCTTCCCACCACCCTCTGCTTATTTGCTCGCATGAATCCTTCCCATCCTCTCCCTGCCTGCCTGCATACCTCCTCCAGCAGCCTGGGAGTGCGGGGCTGTCAAAATGCTGCAGCTCCCCACCTGTCCCCAACGAGTCGCGGGCGGGCGATGTGCCAAATGTCACCCCCTCGGAGGTGACACCCGGGGCACGCCACCCCCACCGCACCCACCTTGCTCCGCTCCTGGGTTTCTTTTGTGAATGTAAGAGCATAAGAACATTCAGCATAGTGACTTTTGAGTTCAGGTGTCATAAGGACATAAAAAGACCCTGCTGAATCAGGCCAATGGCCCACCTGCTCCAGCATCCTGTTCTCACAACCAGAAACTCGCAAGCGGGGTTCAAGCCCCAGAGCACTCTCCCCTCCTGTGGTCTCCAGAAACTGGTATTCGGAAGGACGACTGCCCCAGCTGTGGAGGAAGAGCCCAGCCACTGTGGCTATTAGCCATGGATAACTTTCTTCCCCATGAATACCAGCCATCGGGGAGCAGGGGATCCAATCCAGAATGGGACTGCTCATGGGCATAGCCAGGATTTATTAGGTGGGCAGGCTTCATATTAGAGGGGCAGAACCTCAGTTAGTTAGGTATTTTTACTGATTTACTTGATTTGGGATGATAGCTGCCTCCCCTGGCTATGCCCATGGGACTGCTACAATGCACAGGGAGATCTGGTTAACCCTTTCCCTCCTGCAGCAGTCCCAATGAGCCCCTCAGCTGCTTTTTGCATAAGAAAGCTCCAATAGCATGTGATAAAAACAGTAGCTTCTGGCAAAGTGGCGAGGTTCTCTTTGCGGCTGCACGGCAGTGAGGAAATGCCCCCTCCCCATCTTGTGTGCCGCGGTCCTAATCCTGTTACCACCACCACCACCACAGCTGCTATTTAGCAGTGATGCAGAAACATCAACCAGCAACGATATCTATTTCGTATGATGCCATTTGGTCCAAAGTGATACCATCTACCTGGCAGGGTGATGAAAAGGGAGTTCTCCAGGCTGCTTTCTGTGGGATGCTGGAAGCAGACAGATTTTATAGTGCAAATGCCATCTAGTTGGCAGACTACGTGGCCCCATAGCTAGGTTAGTTGGGTCACTAGTGGGAGGCCATGCCCTCTGCCGCTCTGTGCTCAGTTCAGCTGCACAGCATAGTCATCGGATAATGACTCTCCGAAGCTTATTCGTGGTACTTAGTGCAGGATGCCACACTGAGCACAGCCTCCCTCAAAAATCCAGCTCTCCTAAACTCCACACTCATCGACACTGCCCATTGTCGCAAGTGCCGGGGAGTAGGCAGGCAAATAACAGCCACTTCAGAATGGAAAAAAAAGTATTTTCTGTGTTCAAATCCCTGCTCACTCCTGAAGTGCAATGGGTGACCTTGAGCCAGTCACAGTCTCTCAGCCAAACCTACTTCACAGGTTGTTCTGAGGACAACATGGAGAGGAAGAGGATGGTGTATGCTTTTTGGAGGAAAAGCGAGGTGTAAGAGCAATGAAATGAATAAATAAATAAATGACAGCACTCCCAAGTATGAAACTTCACCCCACCTCCATTTTAAAGTTAGACTGGCATCATCTTTCATAGTTTTCATTGGACCATTAAAACTTGATTTGTTCTCTATGACCTTTGAATGATTTTAAAATGTAAATCAATTCTGTTCCATCTGTTTGTCTGTGCCCCTGCCCCCATCTGTTTGTCATGAAATTGTTTTTCTCATGCGGTTCTCTCTCTGTGTGTGTGCAATGAGTACTATAGTTTTACATCTCATAAAATATATTGGATAGATATATGTATTAGATATTGCAATGGATAAAAGTTATTGGTGGGTTTTAATCCAATTTTGAGTAGTTCCACATTTTTTTGCTATATTGTTGTATGACTGATGATGGCCTTTGGCTAAGCAATAAAGATTTGGATTCAGTGTTGTTTTTAGGTTAAAGGTTTTTAAATTGTTATGTCACCTTGGGGTCCTTTGGGGGCTGAAAGACGACTCGTAAATAATTTTATAACGGGAACATTTATGTGTAACTTGGTCCTCTTGCTTGACTTCTTAATTTTATACCAGATTTCATCCCCAGAAAGTAACATGAGGTAGTAATAAATGCTCTGGTGGATGCTAGACTGGTTTACGCTGATCACTGGAAATGTAAGACGATACCTTTGAAACAAGTACGGCTGGGAAAATCGTAGGATACTCTTTTATTGGTTAAATGGATGGCATTCTGTAAATCTTCAGATGCACTCAAACGCACAGTGAAATATGGAACGCAGCACATGTGCACATATGTCTGTTTCTGTATATCTGCTCACCAGATCCAGCCGGGTCACAAATCAAATTGGGCCAACCTGGGATTCAGTCAGACCAGATTGAAGCAGCCCCAGATCATCCCAGGTTGGATGAGTTCCACCTGGAGCAATCCAGGGCGGCCAAAAGAGGGGGTGGGGGCGGTCTAACAGGAAGGGTGAGGAGAAGGCAGCTTCTATGTGGCCCCATCTGCACTAAATATTTAAAGCAGCATCATGCCACTTTAACCAGTCATGGCTTTCCCCCAAAGAATCCTGGGAAGAGAAATCTGTTAAGAGTGCCGAGAGTTGTTAGAAGACCTCTGTTCCCCTCACAGATCTAAAATTCCCAGAGTGGCTCAACAACCCATCTCTCTTCCCAGGGAATTGTAACTCTATGACGAGAACAAGAGACTGCTAACAACTCTTGGCAACTTTAACTAACTGCAATTCCCAGAATTCTTTGGGGGAAGCCATGACTGTTGAAAGTGGTATCATAGTGATTTAAATAGTGCAAACGGAGCCTATGTCTCCTGCTCTCCCTCGCCCCCGACTACCTGTTTAAATGGGGTTTTAAGTGCTGGGTGACCTTGGGCCAGTTACTGTCTTTCAGCCTAAGCTGCCTCACAGGGTTGTTTGTGAGAATAAAATGGGAGGGGGGGAGATGTATAGGGGCCACCTGGAGCTCCTTGGAGGAACAGTGGGATAAAAATGTGATGATAAAAGAAATGCAGTCATACCTCAGGTTACAGATGCTTCAGGTTGCGCGTTTTTGGGTTGTGCACCGGGCCAAACCCAGAAGTACTGGAATGGGTTACTTCCGGGTTTTGGCACTCACACATGCGCAGAAGCGCTAAATCATGCTTTGCGCATGCATTGAAGCACCAAATCGCGACCTGTGCGTGTGCAGATGTGGCACTGCGGGTTGCGAACGTGCCTCCAGCATGGATCACGCTTGCAACCCGATGAATTAATTCAAATCCAGATCTAACTGGCATCAGGAATGCGATATGTAGACAGTAAGAAATGAATGAATGAATCGGTATGAGTTTTACCTTCATCTGCTTCTTGCTCCACCAGCGAAGACACCAACACACCCATCTCCTGACATTTTTTGCTGTGGGCTTTTGACTTCATATGTTTAGTCAGATTCCCTGAAACAAAACAGAACATACACGTTTGTCAACACGGGCTTCCTTTCCGCATAGGAACCAGTGACATTCTCTGCATTATTTTGCCAGAACTGGAGGCAGGTCCCACAAACTAAACATTACTCTCTCAGCAAGCTGAGCGTAAGGTTAGTCGTTGGCTTCCTTGGGAAGATTAAGGCATGAGCTTCACGATGGCTAGCTGTCATGCAACGCAGAAAAGCGGGCAGGCACTTTGCTTTGCAATGTAGGAAAGGAATGCTGGTGGCATGGCCCATCTTTCTCTCCAGATTTTCCAGAGCATAGACAGCAATCGCACACTGTCAAACAAAAGGCAAAGCCTCCTTGTGAAGATCAAGCAACAAAGCTGGCCATTCAGTAGCAGTTCAGTTGAGAACAGGAGGCCATAAGCAGAGCCCTGCTGGATCAGGCCCAAGGCCCAACTGGTCCAGAATTCTGTTTCCGCAGCGGCCAAAAGATGTCCCCACAAGCAGAACATGAGCGCAAACAATGCTACCTCAGTAACTGGTACCAGAGGTAATTGTGTAGCCATTATGACTAAGCACCATTGAGAAGCTTATCCTCTATGAATTACCCTAATCCCTTATTAAGCCATCCACATTGGTGACCATCATTACATTTTGTGGTAGCAAATTCCATAGTTAGCTACATGCTATGTCATGTAGTATATTTATTTTTTGAGGGGAGAGAAAAATTCAGAGGGAAAATAAAGGCTCAAGAGTCAAGCAACAGAGCAGATATTAAGAAGGAAACAATCTCAGCTCAGATAGGCTACTCCACTTTTAATTTAAGACTCATGTTAGTATATACAAGCCTTATTTATGCCTGGCTTGTTCTTGCATCCTTGCACACTTTGCATCTTCTGTGCCTGCCCCCCTCCCAAGTTCTGACACAATGGCAAACCAGAGTTTGGTTGCATACCAGCTCAAGGTGCCAAAATGCCCTCAAGCAAGATGCCCTCAAGTGTTGCCCCCACTCCAAAAAGCCCTCATCCTTCTCACTACCACTGCTGTTGGCTGAATGCCTGTCAGGAGAACGACTGGTGAAAAAGCAGAGGTGCTGCTGCCCACCACTTCTCATCCACTCTGGGCCAGAGGGTGTGTAAACAAACAGGTGACCACAACAAGTAGGAGGAATCAGGATGATTCCTCTGTACCTTGAGCTATGGCCCTTCCCCAGATCCATGAATCTGCATGGCAGTTCTATTCTTCCTTTGAGGCTGTAGCACTGCTGTGGGTACTTACTGGTCATAATACAATTTGTGCGCAGTTAATACGCAGCTGCTCTAATGCTTGGATTAGTCTCCAAAAGTGGGGAAGGCAGGCATTAGGATGTAAGAAGAGTCTTGGTGGATCAATATAAATGTTGGTTCCATCTAGCCCAACATTTTGTTCTTGTGGAGGACTGCAACCTCAATCTTGGTATGCATGTGAAGACACCACAATCCAAGGCTACCTTTGACAGCATGATTCAACCAAGAGAAACCTCATTTAATAATAATAATAATACCCCACCCATTTGGCTGGGTTTCCCTAGCCACTCTGGGCAGCTTACTGCATATCTAAAAACATAATAAACCTCTCTTGCCCTGGTGAAGGCTTGTCAGCTGGAGGTTTGGTGGCTGGGAAGGAGTCATTCTTCTGAGAAATCTGAACCAGAGAAGAATTCATGGGTGTAATGCTTTCCTCTTCTTTGAGGCACACATTATGAACCCCAGAAGTCTGCATCTGATCTCCAACACAGCAAGCTTTGTGATCGCCTGTTACCAGTGATCTTTGCACTGAAAGCCTCCCTGGTTGCACTGATGGCTTCAAATCACCACAAGTGACCAGGAAAGGTGTCTATCCTCTGGTAAACAGGAGAATGGAATGTGGCAGCTTTTGACAAGGAAGAGAGAATGCAGGTGCATGAAAGGAGAGAAGTGAAGAGAGAGAGTTAAAGAACAAGAGAATGGTAGAACATTTCCTTTCTCTCCCTTACCCTTCTCCCTTCGCGCGCCCCCCTCTCTCCCCCCTCCACTTCCAGGGACTGACCAGACTGAATATAAGAAGTCATGCATGTCCTCAGTGAAACTCCTTCAAGGTTTCGTTATGTCTCAGTATCTAGCTTGGTTCTCCAAATGCACTGTAACAAGATGACATAGCCAAAGCTCTCCTGACTGTTGGCAAAATACCTGCAACCCGAAAAACTGGAACATTACAGTAAGCAAAAGAAACCAGCCAACTGGTCCTTCTGAGACCTGTTTCAGCTCAGCACTAATAAGGATCCCACTTCTCTGGAGGGTGCTTGTAAAAAGCCACCATCACAACTGCTTTACTAGGGAAGGAACCACAGCGCAGTGATAGAATGCATACTACTATTGTTTACCAATATAGTCATTCCGGTCCATTTGACTGAAATGATAAAGAGGTGGTGTTATGGACTTAGGAGGAGTGGACTCAATTTTCTGGTTTCAGACAAATCCCTCTTTCAGAACTCATCTCTCCATCTTTAAATTGAAAATGTTAATGGTCTGCAAGCTATTCTTGCTACTTGTTTTTTCAGATAATTGTTTTCCCCTAATAAATACAGATCACAAGGAAATTTGCATATGAAAAATGTGTTAAGGAGAAAAGATTCACAGGATTCATAGTCATAAAGAAATCATCATGTGAAATTTGTCCAGTGCTGAATTGCAGTAAAAAATGGGAATAATTGCTCTCCATGAGCACACTGGATGAGCTCAGATGGTGGCTTTGACCACAACATAGAGCACTGACCTCAGCTTAGAAGTCACATTCACACCGTCTGTTTAAAGCACTCATACCATTGTAACAGCCAGGCTCCTGGGTCCTATACTTTGTTACAGGTGCTGAGGGCAATTTGGAGACCCCTCACAGAGCTATAACACCCTTGAAAAATGATAGTTCCAAGGATACTTTGGTGGAAACCATGACTATTAACACAGTATAAGTATGCTTTAAATGTATGATGTAGATGTGATGATATTCTTTCCAAAACAAAATAGTTTTCTCACAGTGTCAAATTTCATATTCAAAAAAGGTTCAGGGTCAAAAAAAAAAGTTCAAGAACTGTGGCATCTCAACTCTTTCCATGCTCTCTTGGCCACCCATTCACAGCTGCTTCTTTAATAATTTTAAAAACTGAACCCCCGGCTGTGACTAAAATTTGTCCCAGTTCGAGTTCATAACGGACAGTATCATTACTCAAATGGATGTTTGTCATTGAGATCAATCATGCCCTGAAGCGTCCCGAGTCCTGTTCCACTGGCTAACTTTAATTCCATCAGCACACAAACAAAAGCAGGAGGGACTAGCAGCATGCGGCAGCAGCATAGTCAAGACATGCCACACAGACACACATAAAGGTCTCCATCATTGCCTGCTTGTCAATGAACATTATTAGCTGCTTAAGCTCTTTTGTCGAGACATCTTTCATGGGACTTAAGCGGTTGCCTTGAGACAGCTAATATGCTTTTGCATCCTTAAACCTCAAAAGCAGCTTAGCGAGCACAGGGAGTGCTTTCCGTTCCTCTCAGAACCAAATGCAAAGGAAGGGAACCTGATAGACATCTTATTTGCAGAGCTGAAAAAGGTCGGTCATGGAGGAAAGTTGAGGGGAGACATAACCCAAATACACATCAGTATGCTATCCGTAAGAAGCCAAGCTAGACACATTGGACGATATCAAGGGAGCCCCTCCTTCTCCCCTTACTTCTCACCAATGACAACACTTTATATTAACGGCTTCTTTAAGGTCGATATAGGAGTAGCGTAATGATGTCACCTACAAGTCATGGAACGCAACTGTAACCTTAGGCAAAGCATATTTAAATTCATTCTCCTGCAGAGCAGAATGTCACAGAAGGGATGGAGACCTAGGTTTAAGTGAAAATGGCCCTACCTGTTTTCAACTAACCTTTCATAAAGAAGAGGTGAGGAACCTGTGGCCCTCCAAATGTTGTGGGACGGCCCCTTCCGCCACTGATGACCCTTGACCATGTTGACGGGCACTGAGGTCCAACAGAATCTGAAGGACACTAGGTTCTCCAACCTTGATGAAAGGTGGTTGAATCTGCCAATTTCAGTTTCTCTCTGTTTCTCATTTTTCCCAATCTTAATTTCAGTTCCAATTTGAATCTTCAAAAATTAAAAATCTCACGAAAAACCACTGGCATTCTAGTATACATTTTTTGTATGCACATTTGCCTTATATAATGTGTTTATTATATATGTTATTTTCATGAAAATGTGCATTTTGTGCACAGTGTCCCCTAGCGGGTGCATTTTGCAACTCTTTTTATTGTTGTCGCAGAACTGCGTTGCAAAATTCAGAGAAGTGTGAATTTTTAAAGGAGAGCTGTGCTTCGGCTCACAGATTGTTTTGGGAAGTGAGAATCACAAAGCCAAATTTCTCTCCAGGCCTGCCATATGGGATTCCCATCATTCTTTCAAAATAAAATTGAAAATCTTAGTGTTTTTCAGTAGGGGGCATGGCTAGCCAGTCGCTTGGGTATTTGAGGAGCCTGTAGAAATTCCTTATAAATCTGTGATAATCAATATGGTATTAAGGATATCCTGATGTTTCTCACTGTTGCATGGTGGATTGTTCTTCATCCTGGTATGCAGAGGCAAATTCAGTTTCCTGCCCAACAGCTGCCTGGTCATTTGAGTGTACAGCTGCCATCTCTTTTTTGTGCAATCTCATGGGCCCAGGCTACTTGAAAGGCCCCCATCTCCCTATATGAATCTGCCCAGGTGCTAAGATACTCAAGTGAGCATCTCCTCTTAGTCCCATCAACATCAGAAAGCACAGCTGGTGGTGACAAAAGAGAGCTGCTCCCTGACTGTAGAATTCCCTCCCAGCCTGGCATTCCCGGGGGGCTCTGGACTACATCTCCCATCAGCCCCTAGCCAGAACTGAATGGCTAGCTGGGGGATGATGGGAATTGTAGTCCAAAGCCTCTGGAGAGCACCAGGTTGAGGAATCCTGCTTTAACTTTTCTGAAAAGCAACTTCCTTCTTTTGCTATGTGATGATGGGACTTGGGGTGGCCTAAGAAGGGAGGCCAGGAAGGGTCTCGATGTTGCCCATTAACATTGACCACCTGGGCAGCCAACTGAGTATGCCCACAGGCAACCTGGTGAAACCTTCCCCTTTATGGTGGTCTATGCTGCATTTCCATTAAAATTATAGGAATTATTTCTACATGTGCATCAAGGCATAAAAAATTGGTAGGTGCAACTTCTATGCAAATCTGAGCCCTAATTCTCCTCTTTCTTGGGGATGCATTTTGTTTTGCTTTGATGCCACCTTAGATGGGGCATTACATTAAAATAAGTGATACCTGAATGAAGCTGTTGGGAGTAGACAGTGACGGGAACAGGGTTGCTAATCCTACCTAGAGGGGACCCATTGAAATTAATAGACATGGCTAACATAGGCCCATTAATTTCAATGGGTCTACTCTTGAGTAAAACTTCATTGGATACAACCCACGATTTAGAACGGTCCTTAGAGCACACCTTCTTTCCACTTCTTTTGAGCTCAGCCAATTAAGAGCCAGCCCAAGCTTTGGGTGGGGGGCAGTTCCCAGTATAGCAGTGCACATTTTAACCTTTTACATACACAAGACTACCACCTGAAGAGTACAAAGCTGAGCATTGGGAGGGGGAGGGGGGAACCAAAACAGCAAATCAAATAGAATTTCTATGAGATACTTTTTTTAAAAAAAAGAAAGAAAGCAGCTAATTTGCTTTTGGAACTTTCAAACAAACATTTCTAAGGTAGAATGGTGGGATTTCTTTTTTAAAAATAGGCCCTTTTTGCAACAGAGATAGAAAAGGGGCAAGAGGGAGATAAAAAGGAAAAGACTTGTTTGCTACAGATAAAGGGCATGCACCAGCTACTGTTAAGCACTTAAACCCTATTCATTTCAGGGGTAGAGAATTAAGTATGTGTTTTAACATTATGATTGCAATCCAGGAAGCTTAGAAGTGCTTCGCGGCGGTTAGAGTGCGCCGAAATAATCTTGCAGCTCAGAATAAGCTTTTTACCAGCTTTTGTAACACAGCCCATTATATTTAATCTTCGCAATCCGCTAAAGATGAATCATATTTTAAATGGTTCCAATTTACCTGAGGGCCTCTCCCCAGCGTGACACACAAATGCATCTAACAGAACTCCAGTAGCTGTTTAAAAGGCACTTTAGGAAGGGGCACTTGTGGGGTGGGTGGGTAGGGGGAAACAGCATTTCTCCCCACTACTTCTCTCCAAACTGCCTCCTCTAGAAGCTGCTTTTCCCTTTAAAAAGAAGAAAAGCCCACTGGGGATTGGTTACAAATCTTTGCGTTTAATTAGGCTTGGAATCTCTATAGCAGAGGCAGGGAAAGGGATCTGGCCAGCAGTCCAGATTTTTATTTCTCCCATGAAGCAGGATTGACAGGTGGGAGGGGCCAGCCTCCTACCAATCACCTGATGTCGCAATGATGTAAAGGGACCATTTTTGCCTGCATGGTTTGAAACCCAGCCGTGGGGTTTGCAAAGCACCACACACAGGGTTTGTTTCTGCAAGTGCTGCCAATCAGTTGATTGGCGGTGACTGCAATGTCCATTTGGCCCAGCTGTGTTTCTCCTTGACCCACACCTGGTGCCACATATGATATCAAGTGTAGAGGTAGCGGTGTGTGGCTTGGCCTCACAGACCGGGTTAGGTCTGCAAGCTGCAAGTTCTCTGCCCCTGGTTTATAGCATCATGCTGTGCTGGAAAGATAGAGGAGAACTGACCTGAAAACCATTCTCCATATATTGCAGTGTTTGGTGCAAATGAATGACAGCCCCCTTTCATGCAAATTCAACCCCAGAGAATGTGGAAATTCAGACACGTGCAATTTCCTAGCTGGCAATACAGCGGACACACCACATCTCCAAATCTAAGAAACGGGAGGGTTGCATATAACACCTCTGACTTTTTTTACTGGCTACTACAAATCTGCAAGCAAAACTTTGAAGCTGAAACCAATTTCAAAGCCTATTCACAGGTGGCGGCTCTCAAAGCAAGCTGTCAAGCAGGTCGCTATAAGAAGATTCAGTGATCCTATCCTACTGATACTCATAAAACTATAATTCTCTGGTTCTTCAGGAGAAGCTAGGGCAATCAAAAAACTATGGTGCCTGTTTAAATTTGCAGTGGAACTAAATTCCCAGGCACCTCTGATGTTTACACCTCCCTCCTTCTGTCAGACTCCACAAATGAAATCACTACCAAAATGGCAAATTTTCTCCATCAACATGCATTTCTAGGAACTGGGTGGTTAAAGGGTGCTCATCAATGGTTCCTCTTCATCCTGGAGAAGAGTGGGGTGCCACAGGGTTCTGTCTTGGGCCCGGTCTTATTCAACATCTTTATCAACGACTTGGATGATGGACTCAAGGGCATCCTGATCAAATTTGCAGATGACACCAAACTGGGAGGGGTGGCTAACACCCCAGAGGACAGGATCACACTTCAAAACGACCTTGACAGATTAGAGAACTGGGCCAAAACAAACAAGATGAATTTTAACAGGGAGAAATGTAAAGTATTGCACTTGGGCAAAAAAAATGAGAGGCACAAATACAAGATGGGTGACACCTGGCTTGAGAGCAGTACATGTGAAAAGGATCTAGGAGTCTTGGTTGACCACAAACTTGACATGAGCCAACAGTATGACGCGGCAGCTAAAAAAGCCAGTGCAATTCTGGGCTGCATCAATAGGAGTATAGCATCTAGATCAAGAGAAGTAATAGTGCCACTGTATTCTGCTCTGGTCAGACCTCACCTGGAGTACTGTGTCCAGTTCTGGGCACCACAGTTCAAGAAGGACACTGACAAACTGGAACGTGTCCAGAGGAGGGCAACCAAAATGGTCAAAGGCCTGGAAACGATGCCTTATGAGGAACGGCTAAGGGAGCTGGGCATGTTTAGCCTGGAGAAGAGGAGGTTAAGGGGTGATATGATAGCCATGTTCAAACATATAAAAGGATGTCATATAGAGGAGGGAGAAAGGTTGTTTTCTGCTGCTCCAGAGAAGCGGAC
This sequence comes from Podarcis filfolensis, assembly GCF_964270895.1. Lineage (NCBI taxonomy): Eukaryota > Metazoa > Chordata > Lepidosauria > Squamata > Lacertidae > Podarcis > Podarcis filfolensis. Next base: position 68,941,117 of record NC_139611.1, on the reverse strand, counting down.
ACGGAGCAATGGTTCCAAACTACAAGAAAGAAGATTCCACCTAAACATTAGGAAGAACTTCCTGACAGTAAGAGCTGTTCGACAGTGGAATTTGCTGCCAAGGAGTGTGGTGGAGTCTCCTTCTTTGGAGGTCTTTAAGCAGAGGCTTGACAACCATATGTCAGGAGTGCTCTGATGGTGTTTCCTGCTTGGCAGGGGGTTGGACTCGATGGCCCTTGTGGTCTCTTCCAACTCTATGATTCTATCATTCTATGATTCTATGAAATCTCCTTACCAACTAGACTAGCACTCAGCAATCTATTCTAAGTATGGCTGTGAATGTGCAACAATGAACACAACAGCCTAGTCCTTGACTGTGCTGCTAATTCCTAACAGTCTTTTGCTGGCATGTAAATTGCAAGTCGTATTTGTCTGATTGTAACTTAGTGGCTGATCCGTGATGGTAATAATAAAGATTGATTGACTGAATCGGTAGCATACGTGTGCCCTGAGATAGAAGACAGCACAATAAGCTCTTTGTTAACTGTGTTGAATCACAGTGCAAATCAAAGCATGTAGAGAGGACCCAAATTTGACCCCAAACTCAGTCTTTTTGATTTCCCATTTTTATACAAGACAGTCAGCGAGAGGCAATGAGGCATCAGCTGATCCACATTACATTACTATTCAGATTGTTAAAATGGGTTGAGCTTGACAACGCAGGTAACATGAGTAGATCTTATTAACTCTGCAGCTCTGGGCTTCAAGAAAAAAGTGCCTGTGAAAGTGTTGATTTATTTTCCTGACGTTCGTTTTCCAAGCACTATTTCTATCACAGCAATGGCCTGCAAAGGTCATTCATTCAATGGCTTAGACTGAGTGTAGGAGCTGTGACTCTGATCCAACTTTCTGTGTGTCCTTTGATGTGTGCATAAAGATAAATTACCAATAAGAATAACCCCATTCATTTCACTCCATCGATACCCTTGTTTGTTTACATTCACAAATTAGAACCCACCATTATAGATGCCAGCAAAGCTTTCAATTTCTGGGTTCATCTTAGAGCTTGAGGGGCTCATAATTCGAGCATCAAAGGATTTACAAGCCATCGAGTTATTCTCTGGCTCAGATTAAAATCCAAGCCAGGGACTAAATATTGGTTTCCCGCCCCACCTGCCTACACTGCGAACCCAGCTCCACCTGGTACACAGGCTGAGACCCTACCTGCCCGCAGACTGTCTCGCCAGAGTGGTGTATGCTCTAGTTATCTCCTGCGTGGACTACTGCAATGCGCTCTACGTGGGGCTACCTTTGAAGGTGACCCGTAAACTACAACTAATCTAGAATGCAGCAGCTAGACTGGTGACTGGGAGCGGCCGCCGAGACCACATAACAGCAGTCTTGAAAGACCTACATTGGCTCCCAGTACATTTCCGAGCACAATTCGAAGTGTTGGTGCTGACCTTTGAAGCCCTAAACGGCCTCGGCCCAGTATACCTGAAGGAGCGTCTCCACCCCCATTCTTCTGCTCGAAAGCTGAGGTCCAGCGCCGAGGGCCTTCTGGCGGTTCCCTCATTGCGAGAAGCAAAGCTACACGGAACCAGGCAGAGGGCCTTCTCAGTAGTGGTGCCTGCCCTGTGGAATGCTCTCTCATCAAATATCAAAGAGATAAACAACTACCTGACATTCAGAAGACATCTTAAGGCAGCCCTGTTCAGAGAAGTTTTTAATGTGTGACATTTTAGTGTATTTTTGGTCTCTGTGGAAGCTGCCCAGAGGGGCTGGGGAAACCCAGCCAGATGGGCGGGGTACAAATAATAAAATTATTATTATTATTATTATTATTATTATTATTATTATTATTATTATTCCATTTCCCCATTTAAAGTCTTATTAGGCAGCACCTTCTGTGCAGTGGAGCATGAGAAGAGAGGGAAAGGGTGGTCTGCCCTTTCTCCCTCCTTCTTCTCTAGTGTCATGGAACATAGCTAGGACATCTAGAGGTAGGAGGGAAAGGGAAAGCCTTCCTCCTTCCTTCTTCTTGTACAGAACCAGTGTGCCTCCTGTCGGCCAACAAGTATTTAAGGGGAAAGGTGTTGGGAATTAAGGAGACTGATGAGAAAAGTATTTGAGGAATCAAGGAGAGCTGGCAGGAGGGGAGAGCCAATTCCAAATATGCAAATGGTTTGGATCATAAACTGCATTATTTCCGATTTTTCTGTTTCTCTCTTTGTTAAAAATTACTTTGCACATTTCCAAGCTGACAGGAGCAGGGGCAAGTTTGCACATCTGTACCCTCTGTTGAAGTGAACGGTGGCAAACTCAGTGCTTGTGGGATGGGATACATAAGTAGCAGTCAAGTACAACATTCCTTGTTTTCCTAGAGTGGACATGCAGGGGAATGTTTGGTCTAGCCAGTCAAGAACTTCCTGTTTCCTCCTGGCTGGGACATACTTCCTTTGCATGTGACTAGAGGGGGGCGTGACCTTACCGGTCCAGGTAACAAAAGGACAAGGCATGCAGCACTCTCCCTCTCTTTGACTTCCTTTGTCGTTGGAGCAGCCAACAGAGGACACTGGGATTATCCCCATATGGGATAGCTCCACATGTATATACTTTGTAACTAAGACTGCCTTCAGGGATCCAACTGTGAACTGAATGTGAGTAAACTTTGTTTCTATACTTTATACAAGATTGTGGCGTGTTTATTCTTTTAAGAGGGATATAAGGGAACTTACCAGGAACCTAATAGTGAGGGGCTTACACAAGCCTGCAACCAGTTATCCATTGTGTGTTTAAAAGGGGAATGTGAAACTCCGCTAAGTAAAGGAAGTTGCTAGTGCAAGTTAGGAAGGCTATTAATAAACAATATACCCTCTCCTGCATCCCTGAACATCCCCACAGTTCTCACATCAGAACTCAAGTACCTGAAAGCAAACTAGATCAGGGCACATGGATGCCTTTCTGTTTTCTCGCACAAGGAAGATGTTGGACAAGGGTGCATATATTTCTGATTTACCCAACAGTTGATGGTGGTGGGGAATATGACGATGGTGCAGCTATCTTGAAATTGTCAGGACTTCCTTCTGCCTAGGCTAGCAGTCTGTTTGTTGACTGGCAATACCTCTCCCAAGGTCTCAGGCAGAAGCTTCTCTCAGTTCTGCTATCTTTCAACAAAGAGTAGCTGGAAATCAAAAACTTGGGACCATCTGCACATAAAGCGCACACTCTACCACTGGGAACATAGTAAAAAAGGAACCTGCCTTATACTGAGTTAGATTGTTGGCCATCAATATTCTCTGCATTCTCTGACTGGAAGTGGATCTCTGGAGTTTTAGAAAAGAAATCTCTCATGGCCACACCTGAAGATGCAGGGGATTGAACCTGGAAGCTTCTGGAAGCAAAGCAATACTCTATCACTGAGCCGTGGCCCTTCCTTGCTGAGGTATGACTCCTCATAGCTAGAAGTGGGGGTTGAGGATAGAACCAGTGGAGAAGATCCACAGATAAAAATGCACACTCAAATTTCCACAACAGCTTCATCCACCCCCACTTGGATTCTGTCCAAATGAAGCTTCTATTTCTTTTTTACTGGAGTCTGTAGCTTTCCCTGTAGCAAGGCCTTCTAAGTGTGGTGAAGGACGTCAATGCCAGCTGGCACCCAGAGGCCTCTGCCAAAGCCTGACACAAGAGTTACCTGCCAGAACATGTAACTGATTCCTGCCAGCTCCTCCACTCTCCCTGCTGAAAATCCACTCCAATTCCACTCGAGGTGTAACATCAACACCAGGCCAAATTCCACTTTCTACAGGATTTGTTTGCAATGCTGAGAAACGCCTGGTGGATGACTCCACTGAATGACTAAGCCGCTACCTGGTCATTGCAGCTGGAACAATTCGCAGGAAACTTCTCCTGCTTATGTCCCACTGAAAGGAGAACTTTATGTCCCTGAGCATGATGGGGCTTGCACAAAAGTCCCTTGGCTTACAAAGACCACTATGAGCACAATATGCTGGCTGGTGCTATGCTCAGTAAATAATAGTGGGTTGTATGCAATATTAGTCCTAATCAAAGTAGATCCATTGAAATTAATGAACACGGCGAGGCCACATTCACACCATACATTTAAAGCACTATGATACACAGTCATGGCTTCCCCCTAAGAATTCTGGGAGCTGTAGTTTGTTGAAGGTGCTGAGAGTTGTTAGGAGACCCCTTTTCCCCTCACAGAGCTTCAGGTCCCAGAGTGGTTTAACAGTCAATCCCTCTTTCCCAGGGAACTCTGACAATTGAGATTTGCCTTCTAACAAATCTCAGTACTCATAACAAACTACAGCTCCCAGAATTCTTAGGGGGAAGCCATGACTGTTTAAAGTGGCCTGACACTATTTCTAAATGTATGGTATGAAAGCAGCCTGAGTTAGGTCCATGGACTTTAGCGGGTCTACTCTTCACAAAACTTAAGTTGGCTACCACCCGATAATTCTGACTTTTCCTTTTAAATCCCAGTTGTGTGGGTTGGCCCGATTTCCTACCCTCTGGAGTTGTGACCCTCAGGGTTACAGCCCAGACATGCTGATCTCTGCCAGAAAGATTAGGAGGAACCTCCCTAGCTCAAAAGGAAATGAAAAGTGAGATTGTAACGAAACACTGTGGAGCTGGAAGCTTTAAAATGGGGTGTGTGGGAAGAGACCCAACATTCCCAAGAGCTGGCAATCCCACAGGCTTTGGATTGAAAGCACATTTGTTTGGGGGGTAAAGTCTCTGGAGGAACAATTTTTACAGACAAGGGAAGTAAGGGGTGAGGGAGGAGGAAGGCTTTAAGACATGGGTAGGCAAACTAAGTCCCAGGAGCCGGAGCCAGCCCAATTGCCTTCTAAATCCGGCCTGTGGATGGTCCGTGAAGCAGCGTTATTTACATAAGTAGAATGTGTTCTTTTATTTAAAATGCATCTCTGGGTTATTTGTGGGGTCTGCCTGGTGTTTTTACATGAGTAGAAAGTGTGCTTTTATTTAAAATGCATCTCTGAGTTATTTGTGGGCCATAGGAATTCATTCTTCCCCCCCCCCTTCAAAATATAGTCCGGCCCCCCACAAGGTCTGAGGGACAGTGGACCGGCCCCCTGCTGAAGAGGTTTGCAGGCCCCTGCTTTAAGAGCACCAGATACACTCAACAGCCCAGAGGGAACTCAGTGGAATCCCCATTACCACCCTATTAAACACCTTCACTCTTGAAGCTAGCTGGTTGGTTGTTCAATTGTGGAATATATCGGGTGGTGGTGTGTTTGTGTGTGTGTGTTTTAGCCACAATTAAGGCTCAAACCCGCCTTTCTGCCAAAGCACAAGAACGGTTCATACCACACTGCAGGCAAACTCTTGACAGAAGCCATCTGGCAAAAATAGCACGTTACATACTCTTGCTTTAGCATGCTTCAGCCAAGTTAGAGGTTCCTCAAAGGATTGCAAGCATCCTTTCCTGTTGCACTGGTGTCGTCCCCCACCCCAGCCCTGCTGAGAATGTCAACTAGCAAGCAAATGTGCTAAGAAGATGAGCGTGGAGCTGGCCGGTGCTTACCTTTGGTTTTAAAAGCAAAGTTACAGTACTTGCAGACATATGGCCTGACGTCTGTGTGCGTGCGAATGTGTTTCTTCAGCATGCTGGGCTTCTTGCAGCGAATTCCACACTCCTCACATACATACTTCCCTCGTCCACGGCCTCGCACATACACATACTCTTCGTTTGATTTGTACCTATGAGCAACAGGGTGTCATGGTAACAGAAATAAAAAAGATTCCCACCTTAAAGACGTAACAAGCCTCCTTTAAAGTTAAACAAAAACCCAGTGCATATCATTCATAGCCACAGACAAAAAAGTCTCGGCTAGCAAATTCACTACATTGTTTAGTCAAGGGAGAACGAAACTCCATGTTGTTGTTGTTGTTTTGTGGGGAGGGAGCATTGAGCATCATGAGCTGCTGGCGTGATGGAGCGCTCCTTGATCTATGGCTCTTCCATTCATTTCAATGGGCGGGACAGTGAATGGAGAAATGCTGTTGTGATCAAGTCCTGGTTGCGGGCTTCCCCTATGCATTGGGCTATTTGGATGCAGTAAGGCTCTTCTTATGTTCTTAATGGAGAGAGCCAATCTTTGGGCAAATTCCTTTCTTTTCCATTTTGGAGAAAGCCAGTGTGGCGTAGCAGTTGTGCAGGGGCAACCAAAGCAGTGTGGGGCTCCCATCCTCCCTGACCACTGGTCACACTAATGGGAGCTAGGATCCAACAATTTCTGGAAGGCACCGCACTGACTATCCCTGAATTGGTGTGCCTAGAATCAAAGGGACTGGGTTCAAATCCGCACTCAGTCATGAAGCTCAGTTATCAAGGAAAAAACCTGCCAGTGGAAGAACCAAATGGGACAACTCAACCTCCGTGGAAGAAGAAGATCAAAAGCATTCTAAATGAATGCTCAAACTGGTCTCCCTGGCAGAATAGGAACAGCATGCCCACACAGGTCTACAGCACTAAACTACTGCCTTTCACTTTCCTAACAAACACCTGCCACCTCAAATTTCATTTGGCCACATGCAATATAAGAACACTTTCTACTCTAACAGCCACATCACCTTCTGAATAACGCCTAAATGTTAAAGGCATGATGATCTGACACCTACGGCTAGAATAAGGTTACCAGATTTTTCCCCAATGAATCCGGGGGCACTTTTCAACTTCAATGGATTTTGTATGGGGACTGATTTGTAAATCCAGGGACTGTCCCCAAGAAACAGAAACGTCTGGTAACCTTAGGCTGGAAGCTCAAGCAAAATGTATCGGGTAAAGACATCACAGACCTGTAAACATAGTTAGCTTTGAGCTAAGACGATGTGGGGAACCTCAGGCCCAGGGACTCAACGTGGCCCTCCAGGCACCTCTATCTGGCCCTTGGAACTGTTGCCATGCCCCCTCCTTGGTCCTGCTTCACACCCAAATGTTTTTGACTAGCTGGAATGTGTCCCTGAACTCTGATAATGCCTCTTGCTTGTCTGGATGGGGGATAAAGAAAGAGCTGTTTGAGTGTTTGTACTATGTAAACAAGGGACGCAGGTGGCGCTGTGGGTTAAACCACTGAGCCAAGGACTTGCTGATCAGAAGGTCGGCGGTTCGAATCCCCGCGACGGGGTGAGCTCCCGTTGCTTGGTCCTTGCTCCTACCAACCTAGCAGTTCAGAAGCATGTCAAAGTGCAAGTAGATAAATAGGTACCGCTCCAGCGGAAAGGTAAACGGCGTTTCCGTGCGCTGCTCTGGTTCGCCAGAAGCAGCCTGGCCACATGACCTGGAAGCTGTACGCCAGCTCCCTCGGCCAGTAAAGCAAGATGAGCGCCACAACCCCAGAGTCGGCCACGACTGGACCTAATGGTCAGGGGTCCCTTACTATGTAAACAGTGTATATCAACAGTATACACACTGTTTTTATTGTAAGGTTGCTCACGGAATTGTAGAATTGGATAGTTGGAAGGGACCACAAGGGTCATCCAACCCTCTGCGGGGCATGTTACATTCAATGAGTGTATGGTCCATGTACCTGTGTATACAATCAATTGAGCTGTACAAATCAAAAAGTGTATACTCATACATGCATAGAGATAACTTGTACCTGAGTTTAGTTTAATGTGAAAATAAGGCTCTTTTGTGCGCCATATAAAGGGGAAACTCACATTTGTTACTCTGCCCACATTTTCCTCTGATCCTGCCCACCACTGGAACATGGCCCTCAGAAGCTTGCCTAGGAGGGAATGTGGCCCTTCAGCTGAAAAAACGGTTCCCTACTCTTGAGATACACCATGTAATTCAAGTTCCCTTGCCCAAATCATCATTCATACAGGCACATTATATTTTAGGCAGTTTTCGTGAAAGGAATGCCACAGCAGTTGATGGCTGCAGTTAGCAAAAAAATATGCGAGCAATTGCTTCCTACCATTTTCCTGCTTTCAATGCAGAGTGAAAAACATCATTTGGCCTCCTTGAATTTAAGAGATCACCACCAACTTTGGCCAACAATATCAATAGGACTGGGTGTCTAAATATTTGAAAGAGAATATGCATCTCAAGAGTTGCTCAAACCTTTCCTTTCCTATCCCATCCCATCCCATCCCATCCTTTAAAAAGGAGGGGCATTCCTGACAATCAAATTGAAACACTCATAATTACTGGATGAAATATATTGGCTAATAAAACCAAGTAACCTTCAAAACTCACACCGGCAGGGTGGTGGTGGGGAAGTCTCACTCTGTGCTGAGTTTTGGTTTACAAGTGATGTATTTGCAAGAGACAAGGAAACAGACGACCAGTAAATGTCAAAGATATGTCAGACACTAGGAGATAGAGAGAAAGCAGACTCTAAAGCCAATACTTTTCAATAAAGCTGGGTATAATTGCTAGGTATGAATGCAACTCATAATTTGTGGAGGAGTTGTAAATTTATTTCAAATGGGACATTAGTATAATAGGCGGCTATGAACAAACAAAAACCCAGAGCAAATGTCAGCCAGGGCCCAAGGATATTTATTCATTCAATTGTCCCCAGTCTTTCATCCAAGGAGCTCACTAAGCCTGCGCAAAATTCTCGGGGTAACTTCCACCCAGGCACTGTCACATTCACACCATACATTTAAATCACTGTGATGATATTTTAAACAGCCATGGTTTCCCTATAGAATTCGGGAGCTGTAGTTTGTCAAGGGTGCTGAGAGCTGTTAAAGGTAAAGGGTAAAGGGAACCCTGACCATTAGGTCCAGTCGTGACCGACTCTGGGGTTGCGGCGCTCATCTCGCTTTATTGGCCGAGGGAGCCGGCATACAGCTTCCGGGTCATGTGGCCAGCATGACTAAGCCACTTCTGGTGAACCAGAGCAGCACACGGAAACACTGTTTACCTTCCCGCCGGAGCGGTACCTATTTATCTACTTGCACTTTGACGTGCTTTTGAACTGCTAGGTTGGCAGGAGCAGGGACCGAGAAATGGGAGCTCACCCTTTCGCGGGGATTTGAACTGCCGACCTTCTGATCAGCAAGTCCTAGGCTCTGTGGTTTAACCCACAGCGCCACCCGTGTCCCGCTGAGAGCTGTTAGGAGGCCCCTATTTCCCTCCCAGAACTACAGTTCCCAGAGCGGCGTAACAACAAATCTTCCTTTGCAGAGAACTCTGGCAAACGTAGCTCCATAAGAGGAGTTTCCTAACAACTCTCAGCACCCATAACGAACTATATTCTGTGGATTCTTTGCAGGGGAAGCCATGACTGCTTAAAGTAGTATAGGTAAAAGGTAAAAAAAAGGTAAAGGACCCCTGGATGGTTACGTTCCGTCAAAGGCGACTATAGGGTGTGGCGCTCATCTCTCTTTCAGGCCAAGGGAGCTGGCGTTTGTCCACAGACAGCTTTCCAGGTCATGTGGCCAGCATGACTAAACAGCTTCTGGCACAACGGAACACCGTGATGGAAACCAGAGCGCATGGAAATGCTGTTTACCTTCCCGCTGCAGCGGTACCTATTTATCTACTTGCACTGACATGCTTTTGAACTGCTAGATTGGCAGGAGCTGGGACCGAGCAATGGGAGCTCACCCTGCCGTGGGGATTTGTTTTTGTTTTTTTAAAAAAATAATTTTTATTAACTGGCCAATCACATCAAATTAAATCACATCACATAAATTCCAAATTACAAAGCCAAATTTTTAAATTTTGTTGGGGGAACCCATACTTCAAGATCCAAAGGGGGATTCAGATCATCTTCTTATTACTGCGTTAATGTCCAAATCAGTCCCAATCAGTCCAAACAAAATTCATAATTCTATCCAGTCTTATCTTGGTGTTTCCACATCATATCTTGTTCATATAATTTCTATTTTTCCTTTACGATCTCTTCTGTTAGTCTCCTTAAGCCGATAAGCAAAATAATAACCCTGTGTGGATTTCCTGTTCCTCCACTAAGTCCAGATGGTTTCCATATATCTCCTTCATAGATAACATCGCTCTTTCCATCATAAATTTGGCATTTGTCACTCTTAAGTCCCACCGAGAAGTTGATCCACGATATGTAAACAACTCTATTTCTCTCTTTCTCCTCCCAGACCCAAGAGCTCCAACAATGCCTCCCAAAATGGCGACGGCATTTTTAACTGCGTCATTCCAAAACTCTTAGCTTTCCAGCTTCATCTTGAAACATTGCTTTGGTTCGAAAGTTTATCTCCACACAGCCTTAAATCCACAGCTTAAGTCCTTAGTTTCTGACTCATTAGGGGAGGGGATTCTTGTTAAATCACATAAGAAAAAGGAAGGCAGGTTTTTTCCCCCCTCCCCCTCAGTCATACCATATCTTGACGCATCTTCTCATATTTTATTCTTGTCTTGTTATCAGAGATCTCTTCTGTCAGCAGTCTTTACTCCCCTTTTTCCTTGAAGCATGTGCAATTTATCTCGTCCAAATTGTTTCTTTTGAAGATGCTTGCAACTAGCGGCTCGAATCAGGGACGGCGTCCAGGAGTGCCGGAATCCCACAGGAGGGCTTTGTGCCTAGTGCCCCCACCCCCACAAATTCGAGGGTGGTATAGGGCACAGCAGGCAAGGGCCGTCCCCCCCACAATCCTGGGGGAGTTAAGGAGGCTAATTACCCCCATCATAGCCTCCAAATTACCTTGTGTGGGTCGGAGAGATGTTATTGTCAGCCATCTTCCGATGCGCCACCTAGTGGCCCCCCTCACACATCCCCCTCTATCCAGTCAAGCAAGAGACATTCTCAGAGTTCAAGAACCCATCTCACATCCTCCAACATTTCTCAGATAAAGCATGTAGGGTTGCCAAATCCTGAAGAGGAAAAAATAGGACAGCCCAATCCGCTGCTAGCCCGAGCCGGGGAAAGAGGCACGGGGCAGGGGGGCCGAGCAGTCCAAGCCTGAGCCACCTAAAACCTCAGCAACCTGAGCCGCAGCAACCTCCAGGGGCTTAAAGGTGTTGTCCTCCATTCCTCCTACGGAGGGGGGCATTTCCGTGCGCTCTGATTTCTGTCACAGTGTCCCGTTGTGCCAGAAGCAGTTTTGTCATGCTGGCCACATGACCCAGAAAGCTGTCTGTGGACAAAGGCCGGCTCCCTCGGCCTGAAAGCAAGATGAGCGCCGCACCTCATAGTCAAATTTGACTGGACTTAACCATCCAGGAGTCCTTTACCCAGCGGCGGAGGAAACCAATTGGGCGCCTGGGGTGGAGCGTGCGCCCTGTGTCGGGGGGGCAGCTGCCCACAGGGTGGCGCAAGCTGGGGCAGCACGCTTCGTGGGCCCTCAGAGGAGTCTGCCTGTCTCCTCCCATTCAGCTGCCCTACAGTTGAGGGGGAGACGGTGGGCAGACCGTTTGGGACAGCGCAGAGCCTGTGGGCACCCAAGGCACCACATCACACCCAGGAGAGACGTGTGGCTCGGGCATGCTGCAGGCCCCGCAGTGAGTGCCGCCCACCATTTTGTCACCCCCCCCAGTGGTGACACCCAGAGTGGCCCTCCCCCACCGCCCCCTTCCTCCACCCCCTTCCTCCACCCCTGCCTTTACCTTTACCTATACAGTGGTACCTTGGTTCTCGAATGGCTTAGTTGTCAAACAAATCAGCTCCCAAATGCCGCAAACCCAGAAGTAAGTGTTCCAGTTTGCGAACGTTTCTCGGAAGCCGAACGTCCAGCATGAGTGCAGGAAGCTCCTGCAGCCAGTCAGAAGCCACACCTTGGTATTCGAACTGTTTCGGGAGTGGAACGGATTTCCAGAATGGATTAAGTTTGAGAACCAAGGTACCACCATATTCCTCCACGAAGGTGAACCTTTGACACTGGACAGTCTTGCTGCCATTTATTTAATTATTTTGATCTGTTATACACTTATGGAATCTTTAGAATGGATTTATCCTACGTGTTTGAAAGTTCTTCTTTAACCTTTGCACAGTGCGTCGCTCTAGAATGTTTAATGAAAAGCAATGCAGACATTAAAATAAAATAAAATGAATGAATGAGACAGCCGCTGCCTACATCTCAATGAACCTGCTTCAACCATCACGAAAGGCCTCCTGCACTGCTCAGGCATTTGCCCCCTGGCAATCAATCATAGGACTCCATTTACAGCTGCCTTGTTCTTGTATTACTGGTAATTACTCTCTGACATGGACCCTTTATGAGCCATGCCTTTGTTATGTCGGAGTCCTGTGTCAGCTCCATTAGCGCTATCAACAGACAACATCTCCTGGCATTGCCGTTGTTTTTTTTATCTGGGCCTTACTAAAAAGAGCTGTTCCTTCTCCAGCTCATTTATTCTGTGGTCAGAAAAGTGGGAAAGATGTGTGTGCATGACTAAACAAGGATTAAAGGAAAACAACATTTTAAAAGCACACAATTAGATTTGACTAGAAGAAGAAAAGGTGTTCGAACCATGTCACGCAGAACTGTTGCTGTACTGAAAAAGAAGAGTTTTGTGTGACTCAGGTGGGGATTATTGCATGAGTCTTCCTGGGTACAATGGTAGTGGTTCTGTCACGATTTCCACTGTTTATTTTACATTGCATTACCTGCTGTATTGTGGAATTGGGGTCTTTTATAATTGATGTTCTGCCCTCTATGATGCGTCACCCTCTCTGCACACGAGTGCTTCTGTTCCCCCATGATTCACTCGTGAAAATGGCAGGAAAGAACCATATGCTGGGATACCGGGCCAATTTTTGGCACGTGAGTGGGAGTGGCATGACACATGAAAACTGTGAGGAAATCACACCACAAACTCCCACAATTTGTTGGGTTAACGGGGTTGCAAGCGTATTTTGTTCGGGGAGAAAGTAACATGAAAATAAGCATTGGATTCTGCTAGAGTTTCAGAAGTGGCACTTACGTCGCATAAAACATCACATAAAAGGCAAAAATTCTAAGGCAAGGAAAAGTCAGGAAAATGAAATAAAGTGCAATCAGAAGGCATCCTCAGTTTGCATGTTAATGCTAAGCCAAACCAAACCATGGTTAAGTGTAAAGGAGGAAGCATGCTGTGACACATTAAGTTGCTAAGTTTAACAAAACAGAATATATTTAAAGCAGGCTTCCGCAACCTAGTGCCCTCCAAATGTTGCTACATTTAGGGCTACTTAAAAGTGAGCATTTTTAAGTTTACAAACATTAATAATCACAGAGTGGCTGGGGCTACACAGTCAGACGGGCGGGGTACAATTATTATTATTATTATTATTATTATTATTATTATTATTATTATTATTGGCGTAACAGCCCTTAACATTTGTATAGTACTTTTAAGTCTTCAGAATGTTTCACATGAGTGTCTTACAGCACAGATGGGGATCCTGTCCCACTCAGATGCTGTTGGACTCTGGCTCCTCTCAACCCCAACACGCATGGCCAATGGTCAAGGATTATGGGAGTTGTAGTCCGTCAACACCAGTAGGGCCTTAAAGCAAACCTGTAAAGCAGGCATAGGCAAACTCCGGCCCTCCAGATGTTTTGGACTACAATTCCCATCATCCCTGACCACTGGTCCTGTTAGCTAGGGAATTGTAGTCCCAAACATCTGGAGGGCCGGAGTTTGCCTATGCCTGCTGTAAAGTGAGTTGGTGTTGTGAGCTAGTTAGTTAGTTAGTTAGTTAGTTAGTTAGTTAGTTAGTTTCTATACTGCCCTATACCCAAAAGTCTCATATAATCCCCAGGCTGCAGATAGCAGCAGCTGGCCTAAGGTCATCTAGTGAGTTTCAAACCAGGGAGGTATTGCTTCATAACTCAGTCTCTTTGGTTGCAATCCTATACTCACTTACCTGGGTGTAAGCTCCATTGAACTCAACAGAGCTTGGATCAGAGTAGACAAGTCTAGGATTGCACTGTTAATCATTATGCAACCCCAGCTGGCCAAGAATAAGAGCATTTGCCGGACAACAGGCCACAAACTTTCTCCTATCCTCTTTTCTTTTCTTTTTTTTAAACATGGTTTATTGGTTTTCATGAGAATTTGCTATGTCAAGGAAGATCCTGGCACCCTGCACTCTCATGAACCACCAGCGATTCTGCAGAAAGGCTGTGGCACAGCTGTGGCTGACTGGGTTCCTGCCAACAGACTTAAAAGCAAGACACAGACATCACATTGGGGGGGGGGGGTAAGGAGAGAGAGTTTTAGAAGCAGATCAATCCTGCTCCAGCAAAAATAGCCTAGACTAGGACAATCTTGGCGAAGGTTCAGCTTCATTTGGAAAAAGCCACTGGGGGCATTTTGATACAGCAACACAATGCACAGAGCAAAGTGCTTTGGAGACCCGCGTGTGCTTATCACTGTGAAAAACACGGTCGCATGCCTTGGCCGTGTTTGGGATTCACATACTCTCTGTTCCCCAATTGCTCTGGGCTCTCGGTTGGAACAAGTTGGACTTTCCCACGATGTCCAAATATGGCAGAACAGGATTGGAAAAGGAGGTAGCAAACAGAAAGAGGGCATCCTACCTACTTTGGGCTCTGCCCCGGCCCATGCCACCTGCTGTTTTGGCCCCACCCGCCCCTTGCATGCCACTCCTGATAGATCCCGCCCCCAAGAAATAAGGACAGAGGGAGAGAGAGAGATGCCCCCCCACCCTTGCATTAGTTTGTGAGTGGTCTGCTCCCATTTCAACCTCGGGCCCATCTGCATTATACATTTAAAGCAGTACCATCCCACAGCTGTGGCTTCCCCCAAAGAATCCTGGGAGATGTAGTTATTTAATTTGTTAGGACACCCGTTTTCCTCTCAGAGAACCACAGTTCCCAGAAATCCCTGGGAAGAGGGCTTGACTGTTAAGCCACTCTGGGCACTATAGCAAGGAGGAGTTTGGATTTGATATCCCGCTTTATCACTACCCGAAGGAGTCTCAAAGCGGCTAACATTCTCCTTTCCCTTCCTTCCCCACAACAAACACTCTGTGAGGTGAGTGGGGCTGAGAGACTTCAGAGAAGTGTGACTGGCCCAAGGTCACCCAGCAGCTGCATGTGGAGGAGCGGGGAATCGAACCCGATTCACCAGATTACGAGTCTACCACTCTTAACCACTACACCACACTGGAAACAGGGGAACAGGGGTCTCTAGACCACCATCTGTAGCTGGAGATGCCAGGGACTGAATTGTGATAACCTCCACATTAACCTTGGCAGAAAGAGGTAGACATTGAACTAAAATTAACTGGCAATGTGTTCCTCCATTTAGGTGAGAGCCATGCATCATTGGGGCTCACTTATCCCAGTTAGGTAATGAAGAACCTCTCCCAGGCTTGAATTGGGTTGGATTAAGTTGAGCCATTCTCTCTGCCCCACATCACAAAATCAAGCCATTCGGCGTTCTTGGGAATATTACATTTGGAACAGAACAGAGGGAGAGACTGCCCTCCCTCTACTTTGCACCACCTCTGGAGATGCAGAGTTAAGCGGGCAAGTAGGAAAGGGATTTAATTTTATTATTATTAATAACAAATAATAATAATAATAATAATACCCCGCCCATCTGGCTGGGTTTCCCCAGCCACTCTGGACAGCTCCCAACAGAATATTAAAAACACGATAAAACATCAGACATAAAAATCTTCCCTAAACAGGACTGCCTTCAGATGTCTTCTAAAAGTCAGATAGTTGTTTATTTCCTTGACATCTGATGGGAGGACGTTCCACAGGGCGGGTGCCACTAGTGAGAAGGCCCTCTGCCTGGTTCCCTGCAGCCTCACTTCTCACAGCAAGGGAACCACCAGAAGGCCCTTGGAGCTGGACCTCAGTGTCCAGGCTGAATGATGGGGGTGGAGACGCTCCTTCAGGTATACTTGGCCGAGGCCATTTAGGGCTTTAAAGGTCACTTTGAATTGTACTCGGAAACGTACTGGGAGCCAATGTAGGTCTTTCAGGACCCATGTTATGTGGTCTCTTGAAGGATCATCAGAGTGTGGAGGGTGAAGATTTGGGCTATGGCTGGCTGGGAAGGACAGGAGTGCAGTATTTACTCCATTAAGTTCCAATTAAAATCTGAGTGAGAAGCGTTGGGGACATAATGCTCATCTTGCCTTTGGGGTGAGCGTCAGAAGTCCAAATGCTTGTATTTCTGAGCCCCAAAATACACGAGTCTCTGCATTATCTCCAATTCTGGTAGTTTATTTGAGAGGTAACGGCTGTAAAATGTGCCCTTTCCTCCCCCCCCCCACTTAATTGGCACCACGTGGCTCTTCAGAAACCCAAAAACCATCCACCCCAACATTTACCTAGCTTCCCATTAGACTCCGTTGTTCTCAAGCGACTGCTCTCCGATGCAAATTGGAGCAGGTCATATTCCTGCAGACAGGGAACCCCAGGGCCAGGGAATTTTGCCAGACTGTCTGTTCCCAGATGCTATACCACACCCACGTGCAAGAGCGGAGCCGCAAGCAGCTGGGAAACCTGACAAAACAGGAATGGAATCCCTCGCAGATCTTGCACGTTGGAAGGGCACGACTGCTGAGTGTGCAGGAAGGCAAGAAACAATTCCCAGGTCAGTGATGGGGAAAAAATGCTTCTGGGGTCTAGCCAGCTGCCCAGTGAGGTCTTAGCGGGGCTGTGAAATTGCCACTTGGAAGCTTTCCCATTCAGCTGCAGGGAGACGCATTAACCCAACTCTCACAAAACGAAGCGCCGGGGGCAAGCCTTATTGGTGACAAAAAGGTAAAGAAGCAAAAACATCTTTGTTTAGACAAGCTTGCCCAGATATGTAGAATACAGACATATGTTTTGATGTGCTTTTAGCTTATTGCTGACTTTAATTATTTTAGAATGTTTTAAAAACCCATTTTTACAGATAATTTTACTGTTTTATTCTTCCTGTAAAACACACTGAGGGTTGTTGCTGTTGTTTTTACAATTGAGTGCTATATAAATTTTATGAAATTAATACCAATAAATAAATAAATTTACTGATGTGATTCAAATATGGCAAACTAGGGAGCTGTAGTTTGTTAAAGGTATGGAGAGTTAGAAGATCCCCATTTCTCTCACACAGGTACAATTCCCAGAGTGGAACACAAGGTACTCTAGGAATTGTAGCTCTGTGAGGGAAAGGGGGTCTCCTGACTACTCTCAGCACCCTTAAAGGTAAAGGTAAAGGGACCCCTGACCCTTAGGTCCAGTCGTGGCCGACTCTGGGGTTGCGGCGCTCATCTCGCTTTATTGGCCAAGGGAGCCAGCGTACAGCTTCCGGGTCATGTGGTCAGCATGACTAAGCCGCTTCTGGCGAACCAGAGCAGCACACGGAAACACCGTTTACCTTCGCACTGAAGTGGTACCTATTTATCTACTTGCACTTTGACGTGCTTTCGAACTGCTAGGTGGGCTGGAGCAGGGACCGAGCAACGGGAGCTCACCCCGTTGCAGGGATTCGAACCACCAACCTTCTGATCGGCAAGTCCTAGGCTCTGTGGTTTAACCCACAGCGCCACCCGCGTCCCTTAGCACCCTTAGCAGACTACAATTCCCAGAATTCTTTGGGGGAAGACATGAATGTTTAAAGTGTCACATAGTGTTCTAAGTGTATGGCACGAATATGGCCCAAGCTAGGGAAGGCTGTTCTGCACTGATGGGCAAAAGTAACTCCCTGCCGTTTCAGAAAGTGGTTTTTTCCAGCCCTACCAGGAGATGCTGGGGATTGAACCCAGGACCAAGAACTTCACCACTCAGCTGCTGCTGTTCCTCTCATCCGCAGTGAAGAGACAAATGAGGAACTGGTGTAGAGGCAAAACGAGTAGATGATCAACATCCCCCAAGAACTGCCCTGTGCAGGGCAAATGCCTGTTATCTGCTCATCTTGCATTATGGAACAGCATGCAATCTTGCAATCACCTGATATTCTCTCCCCAAAATCTGCTTCTTTCCCAGTCACCAAGAGCAGCCACACACACACACAAACACACACACAAAGAGTCTGTCATCTGTGCAGAAGGGATTTGCCTTGACAGAAGCATCTGTGGCCTAGCCAGAAGCCAGATGAATGAAGCCACAGTTTGCGAACCAGATTCACAATTCCAGATGGGACTCTTCATGTTAACAGTTTTCAGCTGCCCTAGTGACACAGGCCCAGAGAGGCTGCCTGACGCAGAAGCAACCAGCAGCTATCGCTCCTGACGTCTTGCATAACCCAGACATGTTCTGGGTTGTTCAGGGATAGAATGGAACGGCTGTCACCCACGACAAAACACACACTTGAGAAGAATACAACCTCCTGCTTGACAGGGGGACAACAACATTATATAATTTCACCAAGAGTAACAAGCCACATTCCAGCAGCTACAGTCTTCTCCCTCCCCTTAAAATCCAATACATCTTTATGATGAGCTAATGGCTCACATTTATTTTTTCCTAAAAATGATTTTGCAAAGTCAACAGTCCTTATGCATTCTTTCCAATGGAAGAACATTAGAGGTCACAGCTAACCTAGTTTCACCACAGGTCCCTTGGGGCTTCCACACTTTCCCCCCTCCCTCCTTGCCTCACCTGCTATGACCCAATCCCTCTTCCTCCTTGTGGCAATCACACAGGGTCCCCGGACGTTTAACGGTTTATTGATCCCTGTGCCACCACTGTGCTCGCTTCCCCACTGCCACCAACCCGTTACTCTTGGGTACACACTGAGTCCAGACAGTTGTTAAAATTGAACCAAATAAGCAAGTTTATTTTATAAGTATTAACAAGTTTATGGTTTCTCAGATAATATTCTTGCCAGTTCCTTAACTTTAGTTTCTTTACCAGTCTACACCTTCCTAATACCTTCTGACTGAATATCTCAACTGTTTGACTGACTCCTCTTAACAGATTCTCTCACTCTCTCACATCAGACTAGCCCAACCCACAGACTTATCCTCTCCGTCTCTTCTCTAACTCTAGACTGACTTCTTAACAACTCTAACTCTAACTCCTCCCCTTGGGTTCCTATTGGTTAGTCATTTTACAATTAGTTAACCCTTTCCCTATGAACCCAGTATGATGTCACACACCTAGGAGGGCAAACGCCACACTCCTCCCCACATCTCTAAGGGTTTCCAGAGAAACTGAGTCAGGGTGCTCAAGGCGGCAAACAGTCCCGCTCAGTTTCATTGAGCAAAATCATGGAACTGTGAAGTTGAAAGGGAGGAGGACAGCTCATCTCAAGTGGACTGCCTGCCTCAATTTTTATGTACTCATTATATTCACTATCCCACCTTTCCTCCAAGAAGTTCAAGGCAACGTACGGGTTCTCTCCACATTCCCATTTTATCCACACAACAACCCTGCTAGGCAATGTGAGCTGATAAGCAGTGACTGGCCCCAGGTTAACCAGAGTCATGGACACAGGGGAATGGTGGGAGGCACTAGGTGGGGAACCCCCAAGGGAAGAAGGCTGGGGATTGTTGGTGGGATGGTGATGAGTGGTCAGAGGGAGAAGAGAGAAGCCTGGAAGGAGGAGGTGGTGGGAGCTGTGAAGGTAACAAGGTTTAGTGAGCAAGGAGAGTCTCTGGCAGAGAGAAGTCCAGAATCAGAGGCTGAAGCAGGAGAGGGAGGAGGCCAAGAGGCAGAGAGCAATCTGGCTGGTGAAGAAGCCCCCTCCTGATGTGACAAGCTCCCCTCACCCCGGTCATCTCCTCTGCAGACAGCATAGAAATGCAGTGGGCAGTCAGCCACTGCACCCAGTCCTTTCTCGGGCAGCCCACTGGGAATCATGCCCCTCTGGAGCGTTTATGTAAACCTCAACCCCTACATCCCTTCAAAGTTTTCTAAGTTCAAGTGGAAGGCTGGAAGGGCCCCCAATTCATTTGGGAGTCAAAGGGTGGAATGCTTGTGCACCTCCACTCCCATCCTGGTTTGGACAAACCATAGTTGGATCAAACCATAGTTTGATTTAAATCATTGTTATCTACTCTCTTTCCAGGCAAGAGAAGCCCCTCTCACAGCAGTTTACAAATAAATACACCGAAAACACGACTAATTAAGCTAGCTGCATTTAAAAACCCACAAATTTATTCCAAATAAATAAATAAATAACCAGCTTCAGAATGCCAGCATGATTATTCAGTGAAATGCAGATTGGCACAGCCATGTCCTGAAGGTCCATTTAAAAACAGTCAATGAGGGAGCCAAACACACATCCCATAGGAGGGAGTTCCACCATGATGGTGACACCGCTGAAGAGGCCTTGTCCCTTGTGCACATCAACAGGATGGATCTTAATGGCGAGTCAATGAGCAGGACTGTTAATGTTAGGACTGGGTATAATTTTTACAGGTGCAGGCAGCCCTTCAAACAACCTGATTCTGAACAATTTGGGGCTCCAAATGTAACAACCAGCACTTTAAACTGGGCCCAAGAATGCATGGGCAATCAAGTCAACTGGTATGGGACCAGTGCTACATGCTCCTATCGCTTGGCCGACACAAGCAACCAAGAA
Source organism: Podarcis filfolensis (assembly GCF_964270895.1). Taxonomy (NCBI): domain Eukaryota; kingdom Metazoa; phylum Chordata; class Lepidosauria; order Squamata; family Lacertidae; genus Podarcis; species Podarcis filfolensis. The sequence continues at coordinate 68,920,680 of NC_139611.1, read as the reverse complement.
GCTGCACCCTGCACTGCCTGTAATGTCCAAACTATCATTAAAGGCAGTCCCATGTAGAGTTCATTGCAATAGTCTTGTCTGGAGATAACCAGGGTCTTCATTTGCCTCCCAACTAAAACTGGAAATCATGATTGGAAGTGGGGTTGTTACAAAATGACACACAGAAACACACATTTAAAAAAAAAAATGGCCGCCACATTCGTGAGACTTGCACAATCCAAGCACCAGAGACTTGCACAATTCAAGGAAGCATTAGTGAACAATGGTGGCCAGGGGGTTAGGTGATATTCGCTGCCCATCGTGGTAAGTTGCATCATGAGTAGTGGCAAAAGGAAAAGACCAGCCAATGGTAAGCACTTCATGGAAAGCGTTTTGCAAAAATTCACATGCACACCAAAATCTTTCTCAAACCCACCCCCCTGCCCCCCTGTCGGATCCCCTTCCAGAGAATTTTTCCACATGGAAGTGTTCTAACCATTACATTTAGAAGCAGCATATGGAAAGCAGAAATCCATCTCCTGGCATGTACAAGACATGGGACTGAATTCAAGACAAGTGAACCTGAGACAGGCGGCACAACAGTTTGGCTTCTTGGAAACCCTGAAAAACCATATAATTCCAGTTATTAAATTGTTTGTTTAAATGGGGATGTAAAAAAAATCCACAAGCCTCAAAAAACCACAGGTTCCTCCATGCTCTGATGGAAAACATGTGCAAGTGATCTCTCCGCTCTGAAGGGACAGCTACTGCTTCGCAAGCAGGCTGAGGAGATAGCTAACGCTGACCGGTTAAATAATGTGAAGAGCAGAAGAAAGTCGGTGCAAGAATGAAACACAAACCAAAACACTCACCCACCTGGTAAAGAAAGAGGCAATATTCAGAAGCATAAAGTTGGAAGGTACTTTAGAGGTCATGGTGTCCAAGCCCCTGCTCACTGCAGGACACAACCACAGCATCCATCTACTTAAACAACTTGAGTGAAGGAGAGCCCGCCCATATAAAAATCTGGGAAACTAGGAAGCAGACTGGCAGCAGAAATACAGAACTTCAGGCAGGGGACATTTTTAGCCCTACCTGAAAATGCCAGGGCTGAATGTGGGACTTTTAGCAAGGACCCCAGATTCAATTCCTGCCAGCTCTGGTAGGAAACATATATTAAGGTGCAGGTCCAAATAAAAAAGAAGACCTGATGCACTGGAGAGCAGCTGCCAGTCAGAACCGATCATACTGAGCTGCTATAAGGCAACTTCTCATGTTGCTATAAGATACCCATCTGCACAGAACAAGCTGCAAACGTTAAAATCTGCAGATGGCCAGGCCTCTTCAGCATTTCCTTGCAGTTCGCTGCAGGGATTGCATCACAGAATCAATAATGTAAAAGGTCTCCAAACCCTATGTCTGCCCGGACTTCTGAAACTTCATCTTAATATGGAGGTTTTTTATTATTGCAGACGCTTGGCCTCTGTTAAAATCGACTCATCTATCATGCCTGTGACTCCAGAATGGTAAAGACAGGCTAGAAAACCTCAGGCATACCAATATTCTAAACAGAGAAGTTTATTTCAATTTTATATGGCAGTAAAAAAAGGTCTAGAGCAGCTTCCCCCAACTTTGCACTCACCAAATGTTCTGGACTACAACTGCAACCAACATACCTCACCATCAGTCACAAAGAGTTGTAGTCCCAAACAATCTCGAAGGTTCTGTGTTGGCTTCCCTTGGTGTATAGGACTGCAGGTTTAATTCTTGAACTTTGGGCCAAGTAGCGTATTTGTAGGCTACCTCTCTTTCTTCTGCACTGTAACAAAAGGCTTCCAGAGACTCTTAACCCTAACTTCCTAGCCGGGATGGACCTTCTATGAAACTTAGGAAGCTTACGTTTCAGGGCCCTTAATCCCAGAGGGGGCCCAGAAGAAACTTTAGACCACATTGCTTAAAAAAATCTGGAGTTTAGTAGACTCAATCTGAGTAGCACGACTCAAATTGATTGATTTTTGCTCTTGCATACGTTTCAAACATCCCAAAGTTTGAGTGTCAGTAGCACAGATGATGTAGAGGTGTTGTAATCTGTCATGGAATAACCCAATTGAAGAAGATAACTGTGGTTACCCAGACCTCGTCGATGGTTGTGAAGGACCCCGCCATGACAGTTTAAGCTTCAGGGCCTCAAAAATGTAGGTCCGCCACTGCTTCCCTGGGAAACTGGTTCATTCCTGGGCTTCAATCTGGGATATGAAACCACATTATAGTACAAGAATAAGTCATGATTTCCCGGTTCAGATATAATCAAAAACCGAGGTTTAACAAACTCCAGAAGCTTTTCATTGCAGTGAGAAAGAGGAGAGAGGAGAGCATGGGGGCCTGATGCTCATTCGCTGTGTAGTACATTAAATCACAGGTTTCTGTTTCATCTGTGGTGGGAAACAGAGGTTCAGCAAATTCTAGAGGCTTTTAATTGCAGCGAGAAGGAGGTGAGGAGAGCATCTGGGTACTAAACTAAGTCTCAGTCTATTTGATTATATCATGGTTTCCTGGTTAAGATGCAAGGGGAAACCAAGGTTTAATAAACCATAAGTTTTTATTTAAGGGGGGGGAGAGGAGGATACAATACCCATTCTAAGTCTATTAGATTGAGACTTCTCCATCTGAATCGGCGATTTGCCAGACTCACAAATATATTGTCAGCACAGAACACTTTAATATACAGTACTAGCTTACATTAATTTCTGTTGGTGAGAAGCATCACTTTTTTTTTTAATAGCACAGAACATCTATTTGAAGCATCAATTTGAAGGATCAAATTAGGTAAAATCTCATGAATCTTGGTGATAGCTCGCATCCAGCTGAGTAGTGCTTTATTGATTTGTATTGTCTGCCCACTTATGTCAAGGACAACTGAAATATTTTATCACGATAAAATAAAATAAAAAGTCATTCCATAACAGGCCATCCTTCTAATTTTATGCTGCCTGCTCCATTTTCTGCTATTTTTATTAGGAACAAAAGTTTCATCTAATCCATTTTAAGAGAGGTGGGGGAGACAAGACAGCTTAGTTCTTCAGGCCGCTCTATTGCTTTCCTAGCCAAGCCCATATTTATAAAAAGAATATAACTTACCAGTGTGTCCTTCGTATTAAAGCAAACAATTCTGCGAAGTGTTTCAGACATAAACTCTCTTTAAAAAATAAAATAAATCTCAGAATACTTTCAATTATCAGTCTTTTGGCTGTCTACTCTCTCCCATTTAGACTATGCTTTTACGCACAAAGAGTTTTTAAAAATTGTATAAGTCTTTTGCTATTAAAACAGGAACAGTGAACCTGTAGCCTCACCCTCGGCTGTTGTTGGATCACAAGTCTCACCATTCTTGAGTACTGGAGTCCAACAACATCTGGAGGGCTACAGGTTTTCTAACTCTGCCTTAAAAGGTCAACACCTGATGGCAAAAAAATATTGTCAGGGAACATTTTCTCTCTAAGTATGGAGGGCTAAAGTTGTATACAGCTATTCCAGCTAGCAGCAATTCACATAAGCAAAATTGACTGGTCATTTATTTACTGATCAGGAAACTTTACGGACCACTAACCATTAGCAAATATTACGGCGCTGTACAAAAATAAAAAGACAACACGTAAGAGCGGTTTCCCAAAGGAAATCTGATACTGACCATGAGTCAGCTTATCCTTCTAGGAAAGCCAGTAGAAGAAACAGGAAAGTTTTTAGCATCCAATGAAATGTCTATGATGTCCGAGGCTGTTGAACTTCAATGGGCAGTGTGTTATGCAAAGTAGGTGTTATTGCACTGAAGAACTTCGCCTGAGTCACCATTAAATGAAATTCTGGTGTATGTGGTACCACCAGAAGGGCCCCAATAGATGACTGCAGAGAAATCGCTCACAAAAATTCTTGTCAAATCTCTTAAGCCCACAAAACTATGTTGGACAACTTGCCAGGGTCCTTATTCCTACTGTCCCTTCAATATCTGAGACAGCATATGCAGTTTTCAATTGGTTCCTAAATAAAAACTAGACAGAATTCAAAAGCATCACTGCCTCTGACCATGGAGGCAGAGCACAGCCATCAGAGCTAACAGCCATTGATAGCCTTTGCCTCCATGCATTTGTCTGGTCCTCCATCAGAGTTGGTGGCCATCACTGCATCCTGGGGACTCCAACTCCCACTAGCCCCTGCCAGCACTGCCAATGGTCAAGGGTGATGGGAGCTGAGTCCAGCAACATCCGGAAGGCCACAGGATGCCCCATCCCTGGCCTATTCCGACTGGCAATGGCTCTCAGGTAAGATATCTGTCCCACCATTTGCTACCTGGAAATTAAAAAACTGGAAATGTATGTCTAATTAACAACATAAACAACCTGGGACTTTTTGCAGAGGTAGTTTTAGGGTAGAGTAACCAGTTTGGCCACACTGGGTGCTGGCACCATAGGGGGTGCTGCAACAATTATGTTCAACGGAGCACAAAAGGCGGGAACACCAAATTTTAGCATCTCATAGGGCGTTGCTGAAATTTCAGGGTCCAAAATCTGCCACTGCTTTTCCTTGCATGTGCTCTACCATGAAGCCTTCCCAGTGTGGGTTGATAGTCTTTCCAGCTAACATTGCATATTGAACGGCAGTCATCTTGGTGTTTCAAGTGACTGGGGTGGGGGGTGGGGAAAGGATTTATCTTGCAGCTATTTTTAACTTTTCAATAACTATCACAAGCTCTTCAAAGCACTTTCTGAGAGAGCTGTCTGTCATGTATCATTGCTTGATGCATGCAGCATAAACCGGCTGTGCACAATGGAATGCCTCCATCTGGGTAAGAAATTGGAAAGTAAAGCCTTCATGATATTTGGGAGCAGCTCAGGGGTTGCAAACAGTTTCCAGGGGAGACACACACACATAAAAAGAAAGAATAATAATTCAAAAGCACAAAAGGAAAACTCAAGCAATGACTTGTCCAAAAGCAACATTAAAACAAAAAACTACAAACTACAAATCTAAAGTTACACAGAATGACATCAGCATTGTGCTACGATGTTCCAATATCTTTCCCCCAGACACATTTGGAACAAAACATTCAGGCTGCAACTCTCTCTTCGCTTGAATTCAAGCAAAGCTCCTACTGGAATCAATGACACTTTGCTTGTTTGTTGGAAATACATGAAGTTAGTGGCAGGTACAGTCGACCTGAAATCAGGCAGCAAGTTTGGAATTCATTCTTATAGAGAATCCACAGGGCATGGGCTTCTCCCCCGCCTTGGTTTTTACTTCCTGGCCTGAGGATGTAACCTTTCTGCCTCCCTCAGACTTAGAGAATAAGTCCCTAATGATATTGCATTAGAACCCTGTTATGTACTGAGTTTGGATCCTAGAACAATAGGCAGGTAGGATCCTAGAAGGCAGCAACCTGATTGGTCTGCAGGAGCTGTCCAATCCGGCTCCAGGAGGAAGTGAATCAGTATCCTGATTGGCCTGCAGGAGCTGCCCAATCCGGCTCCAGGAGGAAGTGAATCAGCAACCTGATTGGCCTGCAGGAGCAGTCCAATCAGGCTCCAGGAGGGGAGTTGAATCAGCCAATCACACGGGACCTATTTTGGGGGAAAGCACTCACTCACTCACTGTTTACCATGAGCTGAAATAAAGAACATGAAATCAACTCTCAACTCCGAGTATATTTCAAACCGGTAAGAAGCCTGCAAACAGGATATGAGCACAACAGCAACACCTGCAGTTCCCAACAACTGGCATTCAGAAACATAACCATAGCCATAATGGTTAGTAGCCACTGACAACCTTAATCTCCCTGAATTTATTTAATCCTGTTTTAAAACTATCTAAGTTGGTGGTTCTCACTGTCTCTTGTGGGAGCAAGTTCCATGGTTTGTCTGTGGGCTGCACGAAGAAATACTTGCTTTTCTTTTCCCTGAATCTTCCATCAATCAGTTCTAGTATTATAAGAGAGGAAGAAAAACTTTTCTTTATCCACATTCTCCATGCCATGTATAATTTTACAAACTTCTATCTTGTCACGTCTTACTTGCCCTTTCTCAAAACTAATCCTAATTCTTCCAGAAGTGGGAGCAACTGCAGCCAGAATGGGGCCCTTTAATACAGCACAGTCAACTCCTCCAACGAGGTGGAGCAAACAGACTTGGGCCGTCTTCTTAAGTCTTCAGGGGTTCTCAGATCTTTGCTGAGATCTTCTAACCACTGCTCAGCCAGTAAGGGGCCACTGGGAGCTGTCCATTGTCCTAGCTTCTTCTTAAAACAACTTGCCTTGCCATTATTTGTCTCAAAGAAACTCAGTCTAATGGTTTCCGCTTCCCCTGAGACTGCCAACCCTGAGAAGAACAGGATACTCATCGTGTAAGAAAGGCAGGGTGGAAATGGAATTAATAAAGAGAAAACAAGAATTCTGAAATGAAAAAGCAGACTTTTCCCATTACACGCGAATATGTTATAGCAGACAGCATCATAGAAGAGGAATTCCCTCCTGTGTATGTGAGAGAAGGAGAAACGCTGCTTCCCAAATGGTTCTTGCTATCTGCAGTTTTTATAAGTACCTGTATTAAAATTATGGTATTTGCATATCTATAAGTATTGTCCAGTTAATCAAGAACACTTTTAAAAATCAATCAAAGTAGGAATGGATAGACCCATTAATGTCCTAGTAAGGCATGAGGATGAGAAAAAGTCTGTTCCCTTCCATTTTCCAGGAAGATATTTAATGGAATTTAATTTTAAAAAAACCAATATGCACAGAAACAGATTTTTTTAAATAAGAACATGTGAGGAGACCTAAGGGTTGTGCACTGTCCCTTGTCCTCCAATAATGTTTCCTTCACTAAACAGGGCACCCAAATGCCCAGGGGCTGGAGCAGCTACCATAGAAGCCAACAACTAGGGGCTGAGAGGGCTTCAGTCCCCCCATAAAATATTTGAGGGGTCTGCCTCCCAAAGTTGATGGGCATTGCTGTTCTAATGGAGTATGTGCACCACATTATGTGATTGATTATGCAGGGTGGGGCTAACCTCGGTCTCCCCAATATTTTATTCAAGTTGGCACCCCTAGCAGCTACTGCATAGGGCTTCTTGCCACTGCTTGCTTTAAGAACTAATATGGCAAGGACTCAGTGCCGGTGCACTGAGCAGGTCTTAATGTAGTTGTGCTCAAAGTGTGCAGCAGCGAGAAGCCCTGGGTAGCCAGAGGCCCTATTTTGAAAAGTTTAAAAGATGAAGACATTTTTAGGAGGCAACGCGCAACTCTTGGTGATCCATGAACTGATCTGACTCATGATCCACCCAGATTCAGTCAGGGGATTCTGCTTTCCTGAATCTGAGCTCAAGAGCTCAGAATCTGAGCTCAATCCTTCCCTACTGCTAATCAAAACTGTTTAATCAGTCAAACTGCTTTTATCAGTTAACCATGGCACCCATCTCTCTCTCTCTCTCTCTCTCTCTCTCTCTCTCTCTCACACACACACACACACACACACACACAGAGAGAGAGAGAGAGAGAGAGAGAGAGAGAGAGAGAGAGAGAGAGAGAGAAGGATTGCTGATCTCTGGTTTGGCTATTCCAAGCAATATCATTTTGGGGGGGTGTTTCTGAGGGACTCCATGTTTCTGATATTGCAACAGTGCCCCAAACAATAGCCTCTTTAAAAATATATGTAGAAAATCAGCATTTGGATAATCTCCCTCCTTCTTCGACAAAAAAAGCTCATCCTGATTTACAAGTGAAATTTGGGTGTTAAAAGCAGAAACCAGTATTGAATTTAAACCATGCGGAGTGTGTGTCCCCCTAACCTTGAGTGGCAGCACCTTTATCTATTGTTTAAGAAGAACATAAGAAGAGTCTTCCTGGATCAGACCAAAGACAAAGCCTGTGTAGTCCAGCATCCTGTTTCACACAGTGGCCAACCAGCTGCCTCTGGGAAACCCACAAGCAGAACAGAAAGACAATAGCCCTTGCTTGCTATTGCTCCTTGGGAAACAGTAGTCCTCCTGCCTCTGACCCTAGAGATTTGCATATAGTTATCAAGACAGCTCATTATTCCCCATGAATTTATGTGGTTACCTTTTAAAGCTGTTCAAGTTGGTGGCCATTACACATCTTGTGGCAACAAATTCCATAACTAGGCACGGTAAAAGTAAGCACATCCTTATTGGCTACAGGGAGGTCTTGATATGGCTAAAATTGTGGGGAAGGGCTTAAGGATTTATTTAAGGGTGTCCATATTCTCCATGCCACACCGCTGCAGTTTGAGCACAAATCGAAACTCTTGATAATTCAGAAGAAATGAACACAAAATATTGTGGAGGGGAATGTGTGGCCCACCAGATGTTGTCAGACTACAAAGCCTATCATCCCAGACCATTGGCCATGGTGACTGGGGCTGATGGGAGTTGTGGTCCAACAATATCAGAAGCGCTGCAGGTTCCCCACTCTTGGATTATATCTATGGATAAAACTGATAAACTTTGGGACAGTTAGGACCCCAATCCAGAGAATAAAAATAATGTGTGGAAACATCTGGATTGTGCAAATGCTCTTAGAAGTTTGCTAGGGGTGGAGGAGGGTTGAGTAGACCTTATCCCAAAGTCCGGATAATAGATGTGTGATGTCTTGCACAATCCAGTGTGTATGTTTTCGCACAAGTTTGTGTGGAAGCTTGGTGACCACAAGTACAGTCGGTGTTGTGCGATGCTTGCACTATCTGGGCCGAAGAGCCAATGTGAACAAATGCAATCTGCCTCTAAGGTTTTGAGATTATTGTCCTCTCAGCTTCTTCCAATATGATGCTTAAAAGAATTCAGTCCAAACTGAATGCTCTGGGGAAAATTGCCTGGGACAATGCACCTTCACAACACAGTTCTCCAGAATTTCTATAGGCAAAGGGTTGAATGACAGATACATGTTTTCTGTCCAACTCTTTTGAAACTCAGTGCTTACTCCATTGGCATACAGATAATGAAAGTCAAAGAGAATTTAAGGGCGATGGACAGACTTGGAAAAGGAAACAATGGAAGGCCAGGCCTGATTGACTCCCTGCCGACTTCCATGTGGCATCTTTTACTGACAAGCTGCTTTCAAGAGGACAGCTTTCCATCAGACAGACGCAATGGGAGATGGAGTGCGAAGCACAATACTCACCCTCCTTCAAAGATCTTGATCCGGGCTGGCTCCCCTCGTTTGGATATGGGAATGTCGTCTTCTGGTTTTCCTCTTTTATCCTCTTCCTTTTCAGTTCTCATTTCGTCCTTTCGACCTTCGGTGGGGAGGAGCGAAGGCAGGTGAACCTACCTCGCCAAAGGATGAAAGTAACGGTTTTATTATTCTTCCAAAGGCTTGTTACCAAAGACAGACACCTTGGGCAAGGTTCTCTCTCTCTGGAGGGTGGGGGAGGAAACCCAGCAGCCACCCTAACTTCAGTGATAATTAAGTGTCAGATTTAAACCTGATTTGGAAGGTTCTCATTTTAGACCTAGTGCTACTGGTCTGAGCTGCATGGGGTGGGTGGGAACAAGTAATGGAGCAGAACAATTGCTTTAAAGTTGCATAAAAAGAAGCTGATGAATCTGGACTGAGGACTCTGCTTGGCTTGCATGACCCTGTGCATTTTAGGAGTCGTACAGGAGATCACTGGACACAAGAGCGGCTGCAAGTTTTTCTACTGTGCAGTGAGTTCTGCACCTCCCACCTTCACTGTCCAGCCTCAAGACTGAACTCCAGTCCTTCCTCTCCACTCCTTCCCAGATTTCAGGTAGACAGTCTGTCCCCAGCCACCATGAACATCTTGTATGGATAACTGTTCAAGCATTCATTCAGTGCTTGGAGCGGGAAGGGACAGGGCATTTCTGAACACTTCTGTCGTGATAAGCATGCAGGACTAAGACCTGGTAGATTGGGGGTTCAGGTCTCCACTCAGCCACTAAACTCATTGGGTGACTCTGGAACAAGTTGTGACCAATGGGTATGGGGCTGAATCATGAAAACACACCCCAGCATCTCCCTGGCACTAAGAATCAAAACCTTCTGACCAGTCAAGGCCTGGGAAATCAGGTGGGAGGGTAGAACAGGATCCCCAGTGCCCAGGAATCCCTCGTCAGCTAGATAACTGTTTCTACAGGACAAGGGAAGAAAGGAAGTCAGGTATGAATCTGGTTAAGTTGCTGGGACCGTTCTCCAAAACCAATCTGGATTTCATTAAAATTTTCATCCTGGAGCGATGCCTTCAGCATGCTTTGAAGTTAACCAGCCCAGCACACAACCACCCCCTCCCCACAAAAAAAACACACCAAACATACCCCAAACATCCCTCTCTGAACGACCCCCAAGTGGTTCTAAGCATTTGATCTTCTTTTCATCTCATTGGAAAATAGCCCAAACACAGCTTTTTCTCCAGGACAGTCATGTAACGCTATGATTTCTAGCATGTCTTCATAAACAGCAGCTATGTTTACCCCAGACTGATTTGTACTGTGTGAAGCTCTGCTTAAGTGGCAGACTGTCTTGGATCTGCTCTAGCAATGAATGAACCTGTCAATTTCAGTTTACCTCCATTTCTCATTTTCCCAGACTTATGGTGGCAACTTAAGAAACAAAAAGCGTATATGAAAATTTGTGTGCATTTTAATGCAAATTTCTTCTAATATGCACATTTTTGCATGCATCTTTCCAGGCAAATTTCCCACAATACGATGCAATCTGGCACATTATTTTCACTTATCCAGTTTTGTTCACACGTTTCCCTAATATATCCACTTCTATCCGCTTCTATATTTTAATGGCAGCATCCACGTCAATTCTTACTCACAAAACAGGTGAGGACAAAAGGAAAACCCAATTTCCTTACCTCCGACATTTTGGGGTTCCCGGCGCTTGAGGGCACAAGCCTCCCTGCCTCTGGACGTGGAGCAGCAGACATGGTGTAGGTTTCTTTGCTCACCTTTTGCTTGGAGCGCAGGAGCGAAAGGGCTGCTTTGGTGGACACACCGGGGAGGTTGGGATTATACAAACTAACGCACCAGCCGGCATACACCGAGGACCTTCGGTCAACTTGCTGGATGTGATTTGGCTTTGTGTAATTTAAATAGCACCAACTGACATTAGTAGTTGTATGGAGACTGGGGAACTGAAATACCTTCTTGACATCTGGCCCCTCTTGGGACTTCTTTGAACTTTGGGCAGCCTCAGAACGAAGAGCTGGACTTGGGGAGGTTGTTGCAGGTGGCTCCACAGGCTCTTTCGAATCTTCTTTCTTCACCATCTGTGGGGATTCCTTGCTTTGCAACTGCTTGCCAGCTGGATGCTTAGATTCCTCATGCCCCTCAGAGCTCGTGACCTCAGGCTGTGGAGAGGCTGGCCATAAAGTTCCCTGGACTTCTTCCAACTCAGACTGCTCAGGCGATACGTCCGGGGGCATTTCTGACTTGACTCTCCTTTGGTTGTGCTTCTTCCCTTCCTCTGTTGCACTGGGGGCCACCGCTGCTTCTGATTTCTCCTCCATCTCAGAGAACTCTTCCTCCTTCACCCTTTTTTGCTGCTGGGTTTCCATCATGAGTTCCAAGCTTCCGGCCGGAGACAGCATCCGCTTGCTTCCTCCGACGGTGGACGGACTCCCTTCGAGATCCAACAGGCTTTCGGATGGCGAGCCAAGAGGAATGTAGCCTTTCTTTTCGGAGAGTGACAGTGGCAGCCTTAGGTAGGGTGTCTGGAAGATGCTCTTCTGCTCTTCGGTGATCATCTGTGCCAGATCGAGGCCGATTCCGTGAACGTTAGCAGTGCAAACCAAGGTACCCTTGGCCTCATACTCGTCAAATCTCGGCAGGATGATAGAAGAGGCGCTGCAGTGTGACTGAGTGACCAGGATCTGAGAAAGGGTTGTATACATTGCGCTTCCGTAGGAGGGCATGTTCGTCTGAATGCGAACTGGGACCACTAGCGACACGACAGGCTCAGATCGTGCAGGCACCACCAACTGAGAGATGGAGACAGATGCAGAGGGGCTGCTAGGCCGGGCCAAAATATGCAGTCTGCTCTCAGAGCTGTAGTCTGCAAATGGGGAGAAGATGGGACTTCCGGTGGGTGGAGAGAGCCTGGATTTGAGCTGGGGCAAATGGGCACCAATGTCACTTGGCAACTGGAGAGCAAGCTGGGACTGGAGGGGCAGAAAAAAGGCAGAATGGAGCGGCGGAGAGCCTGGGTAGTGCACAGGGACAAGGGATGGACTCTGCCTGAGTGCCACGTCGCCTGGGTGGGACAGCAGCGGAGGGGCAATGTGAAGCTGGCCTGGGTGCAGCAAAGCGTCTTGCAGCGGGATGGCTGCATTCTCAAAGATGGAGTGCGGTATTTGCGGGATGGAATACTGAGCGGAAAAGAGGTCGGTCATTGTCTGGCTGGAGAAGAGCTCCACCGTCTGTCCTGATGGTGGCAAAAGATGCTGGAATGGCAAGAGAGAAATCTGCGGGGCCATGTACTGTTTTTCGTGGAGCGTCAATTGCGCCGATGGGTGGTGAAACACCTGCAGAGCTTCAGTGTAGGGATGGGTATATGTGCGCTCAGGGCAGTCTTTTGGCTCACCCTTGTCAGCCGGGTAGCCTCTTTGAGAAGAGGAGGAGGAAGAGGACGGTGGTTGCTGCTGGGGCAAACTTGCAGCTGAAGATTTGCTTGTGGACTGCAGCAGCTCTTCCGTTTCTGTCCCTCCTTTGGAGCCAGAGTCCGGCTCGTGCTCTGGGTGCCCAGCAAGAGACGCCTGCCTCACCAGGAAACATTTCCTCCTCTCCTGTGCTGCTGATGTTGTTGGTGGACGGGGCAGGGAAGTGGGAGAGGAGGAGCATAAGCTCCCATAGTCAAACGATTTGCTGCGGGTCTCCGACATTGGAGAGGAGGGAGAGACGTTGGGCGTCTGCTCGGAGACGGACCTCCGCATTTCTCGGGTAGGGTGGTGAGGGTGGTGGTGGCCTGGCACTGTTAGCATGTGTGGGCCGAGCCCAATAGGTTTTATGTGGGATTCAGAGGACTGGGAAGCAGCTTCCTCACGTTCAAATGACGTTGAGCAGCTGGAGGCATGGGAGATGCTGCTCTCCTGACTGGGGCTCCTCACTGACTCAAAGCTGGATTCTCCTGAAGACTGAGCCATTTCTGCAAGCCTCAGCCTCTTCTTTTTGGGTGGCAGCTTCTCTGCAGGAAGCTGGGAGAGAGACTGGCTTCTCTGTGGCCACTGAAACTCCTCCGTCTTCTCCGGCTCTTTAGGGGGAGGTTCGGGCTCCGTCTCTGGCCTGTCTGGCTCTTCGGTGACCAGGATCTCAGGGACTTGGATGTTGGGTTGACGCACAAGCTTTGGCTGCAGGGAATGAGTCGGCCGGCTCTGTTGCGCAGCTGACTGAGAAGCGTATGGCAATGACAGCTTTTCCTCCCCTTCCAAGCTGCTCAGTTGTTCGATAGAATCCGACTTCTCAAAGGAGCTTGTGTGCTGGATGACAGAGATCTCCTTTGAGGTCGTCCTCCTCTCCTTGACCTCTGTACCAAAAGATGGTTTTGTAGTCCTAGAGTGGAAAGTGACACCAGCGTCAGAGAGCGGCATCGATTTGCTGAGGTCTGCTGGTGACGTCATGGACTCAGAAGTCAGGTTCAAGGCCACATCAGTGGGTTTCAAGCTAGTAAACTGAGCGGCTGCCCCAGAGCTACAGGAAGATGGACTGGTCAACTCAAAAGCCGGGGGGTCCTCATCATCACCGAGGCTCTTTTCCTTACGCCTTTTCCTCAGCGGAGTTAGTTCTAAACTGGTCCCCAGCTTATAATGCATCATCTGCGGCCAAGGATCAGATTCTACGGAACCCTTCTCGGCTTCCAACGAAAAATGAGAACTGGAAGATCGGGGCTTGGAGACCTGCAGTTCCGAACAGTAATACTTCTTGTGGGCTTCGTAATTATCTCGTTTCTTGTAGCGAGCACCACAAACGTTGCACTCGTACATGAACCCTTTTGTTTTCGCGCCCTTCCTTGACTTTTTGGTGAGCTCGCTTTCCTTGGTTTCTTGTTCCTCGGGAGGTTTGGAAGTGCTTTCTTTGCTCGCCGCGCCCATGTCCTCCGAACCATACTCCACCCCCAACGGAAGTTCGATGGCGGGCTGCCGTTTTAGCATGCGTGGGTGGGAAGACACCTGACCACGGCTTTGGACCTCCGATTCGGTGATGTGGTCATCGAAAGAATAGCTACCTCTAAAGGTATGGGAGGAGCTGATGGTGCACGCAGCTGAAGGCATAGAGTGGCTTCGTAGGAGAGGCACTGTCTCTGTGGCACTGTGGGAATGCTGGAGTGATAGCAATGATTGTTCAGGCTTCATTTTTTCCATGTGGGGCATCAGTGACTTGGATGAATCGAGTTGGCTACCAGAGCCGGGTTTGATTTCTAACGCAAAGGGCTCTCTGTATGGGCCGGACTTTGGCGATTCAATGCTGCTGCGTCTGGACAATGAACTTCTCCTGGGCTTGACGCTATCTATCTCGCTGGTGTCAACAACGGCTTCGTTAATAGTGATCAGTTTGGTGATATGTTCAATAACCTGCGTTCTGGGCACAGACAAAGGAACTGTGCTGAGTTTCTCCTCGGATGATACCTGGGGAAATTCCTGGGCAGTGGCTGCCGCTAACATGGAAGTCCGTTGGCCAATTCGCCCACATTTGCCAAAAATAATCTCTGCATAAGACTTGGCGTTGGTGTTTGGTGGGCTGATTTGCTGCTCGGCACTCTCTGACCTGGAGAAATAGCCAGATTCTGTGCTCCCTTTGCTGCCAGGACTAAGGAAAGCCTGTTCCTCAATCACCTTCTTTCTTTCACTCAATCGGAGAGCTAGCTTCTGCTTGATAGTATGCGTTTCCTCCGATTTATGACTTTGGGCATGCTCCGAAGCCGGCTCCACAAACGGGCTGCTTTCTTCGAGAGACTGAGACAGGCTGGAGTGAGAAAACGAGCAGCTCTCTAGGCTAGAGCTCTGGCTTCCCGACCCGTACAACATGGTTTGCTTTCTCCGGGGCGACAGTTCTGCCAAATGGCTCGGCGCGCTCCTGGTCTCCTCCTCCGAGTCGGTGCTTTCACCCTCGGTGGGCTCTTCAAATTCCTCTCCGGCCATCTTCTCCATTTCCAAACCGGAAGGGTACAGCTCGGTCCCAGTCCCCGAGGCGAGACCGGCTTTGATCCGGTGAGCGTGAGACTTCCGATGTTTATACAGATTGCTCTTGGTTTTGAAGGAAAAGCCACAGGGGACGCAGGGATAGGGCCGCTCCCCTGTGTGCGAACGGATGTGTTTCTGGAGGACGCTGGGCTTGGCGCAAGGCCGGCTACAGTACTGGCAAATGTATTTGCCGGGTTTCTGGGGTTTCTTCTCTTTCTTGTGGCCTTCTTCCAAGGATTTCAAGGAAGCTTGCGAAGCGCGGGGAGTGTAGACCTTTGGAACGGAGGGCATGTCCTCTTCGGGAACGACAGGAGGACGGGACGGCAAGAGCTGGCCAGGGTGAAGCCCAGAGGATGGAAACGAACTGGAGGGACCTGCTCTGGCTGGGTCGACTAGCTGCCACGTCGTGGGGCCTTCAAGGACATGTTCCTGCTTCCGGGGAGGCATGAACGCTGGCGACAGGGGGTGCTGCTGAAGCTGGGAGATGTGGGGAGGGCGTTCAAAAGAGGGGCGTTTGAGCTGGGCTGGCCCTGTCTTCTCCTGGGCCTCCTCCCTCGAAAAAGGCTGCTGCGCTGCAACGTCCCGGAGGGGAGAGCCTTGCAAAGGAGCCGAGCTCCCCGGATAGGTAGCGGCGGATGAAACACTGCTTTGGAAAGCCTGTCCTTTGACAAGCCTCCTCCTCGACCCTTCCTCGCCCTTCTTTGTGCTCCTCTGGCTTTGTTCAGGATCCATGACCTTGGAAAGGGAAAGGCGAGGAGGGGGGAGATGGTCCAAGGAATCTATTTCGGGAAGGTGTCGGCAGGCTTCATGGATAATGAAGGAAGGACTCCTCTGTGTTAGCTCGCCGGCATTTGCTGTGGGGCTGCCAAAGGTGGCGGCCAGAGAAAACGGTTGTTGACTCGAGATTTCAAAGCGTCACTCGATGCTGTTTGATTCGGGTGGGGGGGGAGGAACAGAGGGTGGGGAGGGAACAATGAAAAGGAAAAAAAGGTTGGTTGAGGGTCAAGAGAGTTCACACTGGTAAAGCATGACAATCTACTTCAAAGCAGGAAAACGGTCCAAAACCTGTAGTCCAAATATTTTCCTTGTGGATTTTGCAGAGGCTTTAAAGCGGGCCATTTTTATCACCGTTGATGGTGGCAAGCCTTCAAAGAGGAGAAGCAACCCAGAACACTGCCTCGGGTCCTTTTTCTTATGCAAACCTTGGTAAACGTGAGGCTCCCATGCTCATCTCGCAGCCATCGTTCTCCTTGGCTTGGAAAAACAGCACTTGGCAGTCCTCTGTTTCTCTCTGCATGTGTGCCCTGATTCCTTCTTTGCTTTCCTCTTCTTCCACTTTGCCGTTCAGAGTCCTCGGGAAACAGACCGATCACAATCCTGCAACGACATTTGTCGAAGAGGTGAAAACACACACAAACACACAATTGCTACCGTTTGCATTCATCACATTTTAAAGCAATCCAATATTCAGAGTACATAGGAGGAACGCAGGAAGCTGCCCCATACCAAGTCAGACCATTGCTCCATCTAGCTCAGTACTGTCTGCACGGACTGGCAGTGGCTCTCTAGAGTTTTCCCCAGCCCTACCTGAGAGGCCAGTGATTGAACCTGGGACCTTTTGCATGCAGAGCAGGTGCTCTATCACTGAGGGAAAGTCCTTCCCCAATGGAACTGAAGACAACAGAACTCCCTTTTTGCATAAGCAGGCAGTGGATTATGCTTCCTGGCAGCAGTCCTAGGCAGACTTATTGCAGTTAAGTTCTCCCACACACACACACCATGCACTTTTTTAAAAAAGTGCTAATGAATGTAATCCAGGGCAGTAGATGTATTCCAGAAAACATGCACAGCCAAGATGACCTCAGACTGTAAACAGTCACCTGCATTTGATTACTCAAAATTAACTTTGATTCCGCCCCGCTTCCTGCAGCTGCTGTGAGCTGGACAATTTTATAGGTTAGATATTTGCATTTTTATTTTTATTTTTTCATTTAAAGAAAATCCTGTTCTCTCGTGAATGTCAGAAACCTTATCCAACCGAAGGGGCAAATAGGTGCTGCTCTGGGGTTTGCCTAGAAAAGGCAGGGAAATGAGTAACATGGAAGGCCTTTAATAACAGAAAATACGCAAATGCAGAATGTGTTCTCATCGTCTTTATGATATCACATAAAGTCGATCTTTATGGTATCAGACTTCTGGAGCTGTGGCTTGTACAATTCCAGGTAAACATGGTTAGGATAAGGCTGTAGGGTTGGCGTTTATCACACGTGAGGTTTATAAATGTTAAATATGCATCACATAGATTGAACCCCGATGAAGGTCCCTCCAAGCTGGTCCTTCCAGATCAGGGCTAGGGAACCTCTTCCATCCCGAGGGCCACATCCCCTCATAGGGAACATTTTGAGGGCTGCACGCCAGTAGCTTGCATGGCCACAGGCAAAAGTGGGTATGGCAACAGGTGCGACTTACCTTTGTAAGGTTCTGGCCACGCAAACATCAGAGGTTTCCGGATACATGTACAAACACACCTCTCCATTCTCTACCCAGGCAAGCGAGAGGCATTATCACAGTTCAGCAACATGTTCCAGACAGGCAAAAAGACTTGAGGTGGTTGTGGAGCAGGGCTGGGGAGCTGCGTAGCATGGGAAGAATCCTGAGGGCCAGACAGAGAGGCCTGGAGGGCTGAAATTTCCCCCCTGAGGTTCCCCACCCAATCTACACCACTGTCTTCTGACATGTTTGTCCATAGTCGATTTGGGGCAGTGACAGAGGAAGAGGGGCGGGGCCACCACTCAGGGGTAGTCCCCGCACTTCATATGCAAAAGGTCCCGGGTTCAGTCCTTGGAAACTCCTGAGGAGTCGAGTGCTCAGTATACCTGACGGAGCGTCTCCACCCCCATCGTTCTGCCTGGACACTGAGGTCCAGTGCCGAGGGACTTCTGGTGGTTCCCTCCCTGGGAGAAGCAAAGTTACTGGGAACCAAGCAGAGGGTCTTCTCAGTAGTGGTGCCCTCCCATCAGATGTCAAAGAAATAAACACCTATCTGACGTTTAGAAGACATCTGAAGGCAGCCCTGTTTAGGGAAGTTTTTAATGATTGAAGTTTTAATGTATTTTTAATCTTTTGTTGGAAGCTGCCCAGGGTGGCTGGGGAAACCCAGCCAGATGGGTGGGGTATGTATAAATAAATAAATAAATAAATATTATTATCAATGTAGAAAAAAACCCCTAAATGAACTCCTGCCAGCCAAAGAAGGGCTAGTTGGGGAAATAGCCTGACCTGATATGAGGCACCTGCCGATGTTCCTAGAAGGTGATTTCTCATCATTTCTCTGAGTAATTGCTAACCTTCAAACCGTGACGCATTGTAGATAGCAGCACTATTGTGACGTCTCCAGGCTCATCGTTTCTGTGGAAAGAGAAAAACAATTTGCTCCAAGTTTGCTTCACTTTTAACCAACTGGGGGGGGGGGGGCGGTTTGCAAACATGTGAAGACCCGTGGGCCATTTGACGCAATAAGAGACAAGCAACATAGCGCTCTTAGGATGCTGCTGGATACCAACTCCATCAGCCTCAGCAACAGGAGGGCCAATGGACAGGGATCATGGGAGTTACTGTCCAACAACTTCAGTCTATTGCTCCTGCCATAGATACTTCTTTTAATAAACATCTGTGGCAACAAGACACTCATTTCAATCAATCGATGGCCAACAGCTGCTTCCGCCAACCCAACAATCTGTGACTCAACCAGGGATGGGTGTATCAGTCTATTTCTTGACTCTCACGTGAATTCACACTCAAATCTGTTCCATCCTGTTTCCGCATTGATCTGTATATATATATATATTTAAAAGCATAGACAAAAAACGGCATTTAAATACGTATTGCTGTTTTGTCTCAAAGCAATCGTGCATTTCTGAAGCCGAGAGCATTTGAGGAATGTGAGACCTGGGGAATTAACTGTGAGTTGTGTCCAATGTTGCTCATAGATGAAAATAATGGACATGATTAACTTTCTACCTCCTGTCACAGGGGCTGGCCCTGGGCATTCCTATCCTCATGGAAGGTAAGTCTATTGGTTCCCAGCTGCCATAATGGCTATGTTCTACCTCCACCGTCAGAGGCTGTATGCCTCTGAATGCAGCTTCTGGGAATCACAAGTTGGGAGAGAGTGTTGTGCTCTCAGGTCCTGCTCGCAGGCTTCCCACAGGCATCTGATTGGCCATTGTGAGAACAATGGACTAGACAGACCTTCAGTTGAATCCACCAAGACTTTTCTAATGATCGTATGTGCCTGAGGATGTCCTATTGTGCCTGGGGATGGTTCCAAGGTCTGAGCACACACACAACTCCTGACTGAAACCTCAGAAGCTTCAATTACTAGCTTCACCTTCAAGTTCTCTCCCAACAGCCCTGACAGATAGGAAAATTGTTCTCTAGCAAGCCAAAGGTCCTGGGTTTTTAAGACTGGACTGGAGGGAGTTCTCAAAAGAATTTTCAGCTCAGCCCAAGTAACCAGTGATTGCTAGGGCGGTTTTATCTTCTCTTATTTCTACAATGTCATTTCTGTGGTAAACACTGACCATGAAAAATATTGCACATTAAACACACAAGAGCACACACACACACACACACACACAAACAAATCCAGGACACTACGGCCTTGGTAAAACTCATTGAGTGGACTGTAAATATTTAACCAAGGACCTCACCAGCACAAATGAATGCAACAGTGCCTTGATCAGCAACACACACACACAAACACTCACACCCCTGCTCCATTTAATGGCAGGAGGGTGAGGAATACTTACAACGAATTTGATTTCTGCAGCTCTAACGGTGTTTGCTCTTTCCTTTATTTATTTTATTTTATTCTTTCTGAAGGGCTTAATTCAGCCTGCAAAACAACAAAGGTGCATAGCAATCAGAGAAACGCATTTAAAAGGATACATTGTTTTCAACCATGAACAAACCTTTGGGTAGAGAACGGAACACACACACACAAACAAACAAACACACGAATGGTAATGGAAACCTTAAAGCACAGACTTGCTCCCAGCAAGCTGACCTTTTCCATAGACTTTTTATCATATGTGGTGGGAATGTAGAGAAGTTAGAAAATTTTGAGAAATGATATATAATGAATTGAAAAAAAAAATGTTTAAATTGACATTTGTAAAAAAAAAACCCCAGAAGCATTTTTGTTAGGGATTGTAGGACAAGACCTGCCAAGAAAAGTAAATAACTTATTTATGTATGCTACAACAGCGGCAAGAGTCTTGTTAGCATAAGGATGGAAGAATGAGGAAATCTCAACGAAAGAACTGTGGCCAGAAAAATTGATGAGCTATGCGGAATTGGCCAAATTGACTTATAAACTGTGTGAAAAGGACAACTGTGACTTCAAGGAAGAATGGGAACTTTTTACAAACTATCTAAAAAGACAACAAAATGAATTGGACTCTTTGGCACGTTTTGAATAAACATTCACAAATTTATTAGCTGAACATACGATAGATAAAGTAAGGATATGTACAATTTTATAACATGCAGAAAACAATATATGTAAAGAAATCAGGGAGGGGAGCTGAGGGAAGTCCTTGGTGGGGGGGGAGAGGGAGGGTTGAGGGGGGAATAAAGGGGGGGGAATAATGTAATTGATTAAGAGGATTGATAAATTGTTATGTGGAAATTGGTTAATAAATATTTTTTTTAAAAAAAAAAAGCTGACTTTTCCCATAGAGAGATGCTGAACCCCACGCATTGAGTTGGCAGTCGCAGAGGTGCGCGTGTCTGTGATCAGACGTGTGGCGATGGACCTACCTGCACTAAGTGACCAGGGGGAGCATCACAAAAAGTTGGCCCCAAACGGACCTCTAGCTGCAATTAAGCAGGTGGAAAGGAATTGCCTTACACTATGTGTCCATCTAACTTAGTGGGGGGGACTCAGACTGGCAGTCGCTCTCCAAAAGATCTCAGAGAAAAGATCACATGTGGAAGGTTCCAGGGTCAATTCCAGCTAGGGCTTGGAGAGTTCCCTGCCTGAAGAAGAGCTGCTGCCAGCCAGTGCAGACAACACTTAGCTGCATTGACCAAGGATCCAAATAACTATATGGTATGTTTCCAATGTTTCCGATACCTGTTACCTGACCTCTTTAGCTGTAGATTCTGGGGATCAGACCTGAAAACCTTCTGCATCTAAACGATGAGATCTACTCAACAGGGCTAGGATTCTGTCTCCCTAAACCAAGGAGAGGCAATGTGAGGCCCTCCACCTTATTTCAAAAGTACTCTTCAGTCAATCGGTTCAGACGTCTGGCAAGAAGTGGCCCTGCCTACTTTTCATTCTAGCCCCACCCATTCCTGGCTTCAGGCCCCGCCCACCACCAGCATGCATTCTCCATCAGTTTACCCCTCAACACTAAAAGGTGGTTGCCCACTAAAGGTTGCACCAAAGCAGGGCAGGGGTATCCAACGTGGCGTCCTCTAGATGTTATGGGACTCCAATTCCCATAAACCCCAGCCAGGATCACCAATAGTCAAAGATGATGTAGTCCAACAACATTTTGTGGCTATCCTTGCCCTAAAGGGCTGGGAGGTTGACGCAAGCTAGGGTTGCCTGCCACCTTGAGTTCCTTGGAAGAAAGTTGGGATAAATAAATTTTAAAACTAATCTAAGCCCTGTGTTGGCAACGCAATGCAAAACAAATTTAAAAGAATAATAAAAAAGCAATAAAACAAATTAGTATCTTGAAATCAACACAAAATATTCGGTGAAAGGGGTATTGGATTGCAATGGGGGTAGCATTTTCTGCATCCTGGGTTAGGTAGCAGCTCAAGGTCAGAGACCTGAGACCCAAATCCACTGCAATTTACTTAGCATTCATTTCTCCCTCTTATCTCTGCATTCCTGGCAAAGGGAAGGTGTTAAGAGAACTTCAGCTGAAGAGAGACCACTTTGTCATTTTAGTGAGGCCATAAAAGGATCTTAGTGGCTGTTTCTGTTTTTACTTTCCCTTTCCTTTTAATTGATTCTGCTTTCCTCCCTTAATGTTACAAAAAAGGCAATATATTTCAAAGATTGAATGTGAATTAAAAAGTGTCTGCTGCATGGCTTTTATTACCATGACATTCGGCAGTTTGTGATCTTTTTGTTCCATTATTCCACAAGCTGTTTTGCTTGGGAGTTTACAGAAGAACTCTTGCCAGTTATGTACCAGCCAGTTCAGATGCCCCCACTCTTAATGGTCTTCTTCAGGCATTTGGGTGCCATTGGCTCAGTTCAGACATCTTGCCAAACAGGAAGCTTAACTATGGTTTGGTGTGATGTCTGACCTGACAAACCATGGTTGTTGGGGGGGGGGTGGACTCTGCCAGCAACAGAATCCATGTCACAGGACCTGCTTGTGGGCCTATTACAACAGGGCTCTGTGGACATTTCTAGGTCCAGTGATTCATGGCTGGCTATTTTTCTAAGCAGCCTACAAACAAAGCTGACTTCGTTTTAACAGATCAAACTAAGGGGAGGAAGGGAGACCAGAAAACCTGAATTGGCAGTGTATTCATCAAGCGATCTTTAAATAGAGTTTCTGTGCTACCTCTTTATAATGTTGCTTCCCTATTTTGGTACATAGTAGTGACTCAAAGAAGGCAACTTTCTTCCCCCACGAGCTGAAAATTACTATGGCTGCACTTGGGCCAGCGGCTGAGATATCACTTCAAACCAAGTGCCTTGGTGCTGAAATCCTATCAAAAGAAAACTTCCTTAGCTTATCAGCCCTTGCAGACAGTAGACAAGATTATTTGAAACGGCCCTTGAAGCATTGTTATTTGCTTTTACAGTTTCAGCAGATGATTTGTTGCTGACATATATCAAATTGAAAGCAATGGCATTTTGCTTCTTTATTTAGAAATATTTATACCTTGGCCTTTTGAACAGAGAGCAATAATGCCTCCAAGTTGACCCACAAATTTTTATATATATGAACACGGGAAGCTGCCTTGTATCAATGACTCATCCAGATGATCTGTTTATTGAGCATCCATCCTCATTTGCTTGCAGAAAGCTTACGCAGGGGTTAGATTATGTCTGGTCTTTGTTGAGCATTCGTCCTGATTTGCGTGAGGGTGTTGAAACGCCTCCCCATTAATTATTTGTTCATTCCACACTTTTCAGCACAACTGCCTGTCACTTTCCCAATCACAAAAGTCTCGTTTTTTTATTTAAAATGGTGTTGTGGTGCTGGGGCAAGTGAGCACTTCAATCGACTTTAACTGTGCAAACCTAATTTTCCGGTGTGTGCTTGAACTGCTCAAGCAAAACAATGGCTGCCTAGATACAACCCAAGTCAAACCATTGGTCTATCTCACTCCACTGGTGGAGGAAGGGGGGGCGGGGGGAGTGCACCGCCCCTGCACCATCGGGGAGGGGGGTACCATCATGGCCATCCCCCCCGACACACGCCACACACCCCACTGCACCGCCCCCCCAGGACGCATGCCACGTCCCTGGGATACACGCCCATGCGGGCGGCATGCCACGCCCCTGGGATGCACGCCATGCCCCACAGGATGTGCCAGCCATGCCCCCGCCTGCTCTCTGCCCCCGGTGCCGGAGCATGCACCTTCACCACTGTTTCACTCAGTACAGTCTGCTCTGATTGGCAGCAGGTTTCCAGGGTTTCAGTCAGCTAGTGATGTCAAGAGAATTCCACCTGAAATGGGAGCAGAAATTCCCACAATTAACATCTTCACCCCCATCGTTCTGCCCGGACACTGAGGTCCATCACCGAGGGCCTTCTGGAGGCTCCCTCACTGTGAGAAGCGAAGTTACAGAGAACTAGGCAGAGGGCCTTCTCAGTAGTGGCACCCGCCCTGTGGAACACCCTCCCACCAGATGTCAAAGAAATAAACAACTATCTGGCATTTAGGAGACATCTGAAGGCAGCACTGTTTAGGGAAGCTTTTAATATTTGATGAATTATTGTATTTTAATATTTTGCTGGAAGCCACCCAGAGTGGCTAGGGTATAAATAATAAATTTGTTGTTGCTGTTGTTGTTGTTGTTGTTGTTGTTGTTGTTGTTGTTATCATTTGGGGCCAGAACAAAAATCATGTAAGCAAATAATCACTATTGTTATTTTATTTAGTCTGCAAATATCTCCTAAATAATTACATTATTTTCTACACTGTGCTTGATGTTTCACTTCCGTGGAAATGCAATTAATTACTTAATTAATTGAGTAAATGTCAGCCACGGTGGACAGTGAGACAAATAATGTAGGTTTTATCAGAAGCTGAACTGTAGTGTAACGGAAGCAGCGCTGATTGTGCTGAACCCAGGATGGGACCGAAATCACTGCCCCTTACACCCTACTCCTAGCCCTACCTGGAGATGCTTGAGGGTTGAACCAGGAACCTCCTGCTTGTATAGCAGCTGCTCTGCTGCAGATCTCAGAGTCACTTGCATAAGGACTGTAGCTCAGTGGGACAAGGCAGGATAAGGATAAGGCAGCTCCCTATGTTTTTCGTCCACAGCAGGGAGGAGGATGGGGACAAAATTAGAATTATCTGGCTCTGCCTGTCATTGGTTCTGTCTCTGGCTCTTGTTGGCCTCTCTGCCTTCTGCCCAATGGGCATCAGCCACCACTGGTATTGTGATCAGAACTGTGGCGGGGCAAAGGATTAAATCTCCAATTGCCCCACAAAATGGCACAGTCCTGGCCAGGATCGAGCCCCTCCCATAACTGTCAACTTACAGATTTGAAAATAAGGGACCAGCAGCCTCAAAAATAAGGGATCAGCAGCCAAAATAAGGGATTTTCCAAGCACAGGTATGTTCAACTTCTGAGTCCCTCCGAGCCAAAGGCAGAAAGCCCAGCCAGCAGCCAAACAAAGCCTCAAGCCTCAAGGAAAACCACCGTCACCTCTCTGCTGGGAAGTGCTGAGCAAAGGCGAGTCCCCAGGCAATGCAGCCAATTTGATCAGCACAAGGCATGCAAGCTCTACCCCCCATTGTTCTTAGACTTCTTATTGGGTGAGCAACGCAGCCAAGCAACACAGTTGGAGCCTCCCTCCTCCCTGGCTGGCAAGGAGGGAGGGAGAGGAGCTGCTTCTTTTGAAACCTGGGAAATTTAAGGGACATCATCAATAAGGGACAGCAGCGGGACACGGTGCTGGGATAAGAGACTGTCCCGCCAAATAAGGGACGCTTGACAGCTATGGCCCCTCCTGGGTGCAATTTGGCAAGCAAGCCCAAGGATGTCAAGGCCAATCACAGGCTCATCACCACTGCATGTGGTTTAGTCTCATGTTTGCTCCTTCCTCGGTCCAAGCACCATGCCTCTGAACCAACGCGAGATGGTCTGTAATATTATGCCAACAGAAAGAACCAGCAAACGAGGAGCACATGCAATTCAATTACCGCCTGAAAAGGGATTTTAAGTGGTTCTTATGCTTATGAAGCAGCGCGATGAATAAATAAGGGGAAATGATTTATCCTCTCTGCAGGAAAAGCACGCAGCCTCCTTTCCACAGTATGCTCAGCTTTGTGGATTCACCAATTAGAGATGCCCACCGACCTCCACTGGCTTCCATCTTCTCCACACTACTTAGGGGCAAACTACTAAGCAAGGACAGTGAGTAGGGAAAGTGGTCTGATCAACAAATTGAGAGCAAACACACATATTCTTTTGCCTAAAATAGAAAATCTGCAAGGGGGTGGGGATTTTGAGCTGAGAAATGGCAGGTAAGTCACTTAGCCTAGGGCTGCCATACGTCTGGACATTACCGGGATTTCCAAGGTGGAATTGACATCCAGGGGGAATTTTCTGGGTAACACTTCAAAGGCGGTGCTTTGTCCTGGATCTTAGGCAAGTCAATCGAAAAATCAAAAAAAGCTCAACAATTTTGGGGGCTTCCTATTCGGGGTGTCCTGGTTTTTACTTTTTGAAACATGGCAACCCTACCTGTTTCCCCACTCCCATAATTTCTCAGTGTTAAACCCCTCCATGGGATTAAAAATATGGTGAACGTTCATTTTAGGGATGCTCTGTGGGTTAAACCACAGAGCCTAGGACTTGCCGATCAGAACGTCGGCGGTTGGAATCCCCGCGACGGGGTGAGCTCCCGTTGCTCGGTCCCTGCTCCTGCCAACCTAGCAGTTCGAAAGCAGGTCAAAGTGCAAGTAGATAAATAGGTATCGCTCTGGCGGGAAGGTAAAAGGCATTTCCGTGCGCTGCTCTGGTTCGCCAGAAGCGGCTTAGTCATGCTGGCCACATGACCCGGAGGCTGTACGCTGGCTCCCTCGGCCAATAAAGCGAGATGAGCGCTGCAACCCCAGAGTCGGCCACGACTGGACCTAATGGTCAGGGGTCCCTTTACCTTTACCTTTAAACGTTTATTTAAAAAAAACCTGCTTGTGTGTGTGTGTGTGTGTGTGTGTGTGAGTGAGAGAATTGGAACCCACAAATAACAGGCGGAAACAAGGTTAAACACCTCTCCCACAATCTTTCTCTGCTTAAAATCTCACCATGCTGCTTGTTTCCATTTTTTTTTTCTTTTCAAAATGCCACTAGTGGCTCCTTTACACAGTCGACGCCAGTCCCATGGACCTTCACCAGACAAAATGGGCCTATTCAGCCACCCATGAGAAAATGTCTCAGAATATCACTCCCTTCCTGTCCCTGACAAATTTCCCTCCTACTGCTCATCTGTATATACTTTGCTTTTCATTGGCAAATTGCTTTCCAAAAATAAAAACAAAAACCCTCCCAAATCCCAGTGAGATGGAGCATGTTGATTCCTCCCTCTCCCCCCCCCCCCCCCCGCCTGTAAATATATAAATATTCCTTTCATAAAGGCTGAGTCAGAAACTTGTCAAGCCACTTCCTGAGTTCAAAGAAAAGATGGGTCCTGAACCCAAGGCTATCTATCCACACCTCTCTCTCTGTCTCCTGAATGTTTCAGCTGACCTTCCAACAGAATCCAGTTAATTGTTGACTGGTTCCCGGCATAAAACCCAAGTGAGGATATTCTAAAAGAATTGTTATCAAGAGAGATCTACGTATTTGCCAGTGCCATGTAAGGAGACCCTTCATCAACAGGCCCCAGAAAATGGGACCTGTATAAAACACTGCAATGGAGAATGTTCTTGTTCAAAGTTCCAGCCAGCCATTCCCTTTTCCTACATACTCCATTACGTTTCTGCCCACCTCCCAACACATACGGAGTGAAGCAACATTCCGTGCCCACTGATCACGCTGTTTTAGAGTCCTGGCGCCCTTAAAACATTTTGGGGTAATTTTCCAAATGTTTAGGTTTCCCCAAACCTGCCGCTTCTGTGAGTGGTTTGCTATGTAAGAATTGGCACTTGGAGAACTGAGTTTGCTGTTAGAGTGTGTGTGTGTGTGTGTGTGTGTGTGTGCGCACGCATGTGTGTATAAAATTGTCCCACAGTCTCCTTCCCTTGCCTAAGACCTGTGCATTATTATAGATATTAGACCAGGCATAGGCAAACTCGGCCCTCCAGATGTTTTGGGACTACAGCTCCCATCATCCCTGACCACAGCTAGGGATGATGGGAGTTGTAGTCCCAAAACATCTGGAGAGCCGAGTATGCCTATGCCTGTATTAGACTGTCCTACAGCCGTTCATTCCCAACTCTCCATGCTAAAATTTACGCTCTTCCAACATGAGCCAGCTCTCACCTGAGACTCACTTGTTATCTGCAGCTCAACGAGCAATTAAACAGCCCTGCCAATTAAGCCTTAGTTCAGGGTTAACTGCTGGACTCCAGTAGTCCATTAGTTGGAGCATTGTCTAAATAGCAGTTCAGATCTGAGAGCCCTGTGGCTCTATGACTAATCCAAACGTCTCTGCCACTTACGGGGCCCGTAGCGGCTGAAACCAAGAAAGAGGTTTCCTGCTTGGCGCGGCACAGCAAATACTTCATCTGCAAGATTTAGTGTCTACCTTTAAATAGGCTAAAGGAGTTAAACAGCCCAAAAGGCTTCTGGGTTCCTGTGGAGGATGACTCACAGGAAGGATGGCCAAAATGCATCGCTATAAAATATTAAAGATAATAGGCCTCCCCGCCACAGAGGCAATATCCAACCTAGCTAATAGACCCCAGATCCTCCCACCGATTCCCAGAGTCGTTAATGGCCCTCAGGGTCTATGAGCAGATGTCAACTCTCTCTTACAGGTACCACTTTTTATTCGCTCCAAATTACAGCCTGGCATTTAATTAATTTTTTATTATGACAATACAGTTTATCCCCCTCCTGCTGTCCTCCTCCTCCACCGCCAAGGAAGCCAGAGGCTTTGGCTATGACTGCTGTCCCTCTGGAATCAAACCAAGCCAGGCAGAACAATGTCCCTGTCTAGTAAGAACGTCGGAGGAGGAAAATTCTTCTCCTTGAAATTCAAAAACTGAAAAGTGGTTCAAACAGAGACAGCCATCTGATCAACAACAACAACAACAAATTAAAAACCAGAAGACCCAACAGACAGAATGATCCTTTTAGCCAACAGAATTTTAATGGGAGAAATGCCATTTTTTCCCCAAAATGCACTGTTCTGAAAGGTCTCTGCTTGCTGAGGGACCTGGGTTCCTTGTGCGCTCTCTCTCGCTCTCTCTCTCTCTCACACACACACACACACACGTAGATTCAAGCCTTCTACCTGCCACTTGCAAGGGATGCAGGTGGCGCTGTGGGTTAAACCACAGAGCCTAGGACTTGCTGATCAGAAGTTTGGCGGTTCGAATCCCTGTGACGGGGTGAGCTCCCGTTGCTCGGTCCCTGCTCCTGCCAACCTAGCAGTTCGAAAGCAGGTCAAAGTGCAAGTAGATAAATAGGTACCACTCTGGCAGGAAGGTAAACGGCATTTCTGTGCGCTGCTCTGGTTTGCCAGAAGTGGCTTAGTTTGCCAGAACTGGCCACATGACCCGGAAGCTGTACGCTGGCTCCCTTGGCCAATAAAGCAAGATGAGCGCCACAACCCCAGAGTCGGTCACGACTGGACCTAATGGTCAAGGGTCCCTTTACCTTTACCTTTACCTTTACCTGCCATTTGCAGTGGGGAGGCAGGCAAACATGGAGACTTCAGGTCAGACCTGGACATCTGGCAGCCTAGTCTGAAGCCTTGGAGAGCTGCCACCAGGCATAAGACCATAAGAAGAGCCTGCTAGGTCAGGTCAGTGTCTCATCTAGTCTAGTATCCTGTTCTCAAAGTGGCCAACCACTACAGTCAATGCAGACTAGGGGCAGGAAATCTGTGGCCCTCCAGATGTAGCTGGACTTCAACTCCCACCAGCCCCAGCCACCCTGTCTCTACTTCTTCCTAGCATTTAGTCAAAATCCTCATTTTTTCTTAAACCCAGTAGAGCAGGCCCTCTCTTCAGGAGCAACAGAATCCAAATGTGCTCCCATCATCTATGCTTACCACCTTTCAGATAATCAAAGATGGCTATCACAACCTCTCTTCTCCAGGCTAAACATGCCCAACTCCTTCAACCTTTCCTCATACGGCTTTCTGGTCACCTGGAAGGAAGTTCAGTAGCAGAGGGACAAGCTTCTAAAGAAGGCACAGTCTCTGCCAGGACAGATTTTATCGGTCACTTTGATAGGGAATAGATCTCCCACCTGCAGTTGCTTGCTCTAAGACAGGTGAAATAAGGTTATCTGAATGCATGAATCAGCAGTAGAACAGACCGGCTAAGCCATATGAGTCAGCCACCAATTATTCACAGTCATCTTTAGAAACTGTGTTTTGATATGTGCCTAAAATGTGAAGGACCAATATATATATACATTCAGGAAAAATGAGTAGTAGTAGTAATGATGATGATGATAGGCAGACTAACTGAAATCCACTCTGAAATTTAGCAGAGATCCCTGGATTAATTGCCCAGTACTTGAATCCATCATCACAATACCCAAATTTATCATTACTGTAATGGTACTACCATACTGTAATGTGCTGTACCACCAATACTACAGTACTGGTACAGAACTACAGTAGGGACACCCTGATTAATTGCCGGTACTTGAATCCATCACTGCAGTATTTACTGCCATCTCTAATCATGTAATTATATGCCACCTTCTCAAATAAATAATGTAGCTCAGATACACCCACCCTGGAAAGCAAATGGGTGTTCTCATGTTTGAATATTCCCCACATCAGAATTCCTATCTTGTGGTAACTTAGCACACTGAGAAGATGCAGTTTTCAACGAGTCTATGATCTGAGAGTTTCTGTATTTGAGAAGTGAAGTTGTGACATACTGCCTAAGTTGCCCGAAGCTGCAACCAAAGCAAGCAACACACCAAGTATGAGGTCATCCACCGAGGTCATGACATCATTTGATAACGTTGCTACTGGAAAAACTAAACACACACGCTCCCTCTCGAAACCACTAGAGGGAGCAATCTCATTGCGAAGAGTGAAAACACAGCCCCTGGGGTCCAGGAGAGAGGTCACTTTTACATCAGTGAAATAGTGACCCCACCAGGGAACGTATAACTCTGTTACAGATCAAGCAGGGAAAATATGCATCACGTCACTGGTAAATATATAGTTCAGAGCAGAAGCTGGGGTGAGATGAGGTTGTGGCTTATTGAACCCCAGCAAAATCACATGCCACTGAAACCCACCACAACTAGTGAGAAATATGTGGGTCACTGCAAGTCCCAACCCATTCACTGGAACCCCAGAGGCTCACATTACCTTGCAAAGATCCAGGTTGTGTGCTCTTTCAAACTACACAACGAGCATTAGGCCATGTTTTTCAAACAAATCTGGAAGCTCATTCAATTCTGAAATGCCTCATCTGTGGTCTGAAGTGTAGACACAGGTTTCCAATCTCATAGATAACTAGGATGGGTACACACCATATGATTAAAGCACCTCACTTCCCCCAAAGAATCCTGGGAACTGTAGTTTGTTAAGGGTGCTGGGGATCGTTGCTCTGTGAGGGGCAAACTACAGTTCCCAGGATTCTTGGGAGGGGTGTCATGTGCTTTCAACAGACGGTTTGCGCGCAGCCCCAGCCTTATGCCAAAGCCTCTCCTTGCATTCCGAATAGGCAACAAACATTCTGTTTTTACAGAAATCATATGGTAAGGCCCTTTCTTCGACTGCAACACATCAGACTACAGGCAAGGAATTGCATAGTCCCTAAATAAAATATAAACAGAAAGTCTGTGAACGCTGAAAATCAGCAAAGTGGAGAGAAGCTAAGCTAACCCCATGTCCCTGAAATGTTAGCTTTCCAGAAGCAGGGACTTTTTCATTTGTGGATGGGTGTGCAGACTGGAGTTTCTGTGGTGCCACGGCACTTGGGGTTGTGATATTTCAAGCTACAGTCCCTGCCAGGAAAAGAAAGCTTCCAGTCAGCCACATGGTTTGTACATAAGCCAGCAAATGGAATATCCCCCGCATACCAAGTGAAATGGTATAATCCCAGGAGGACTTCACCATGTGCTCTTCTCTGCCTGTTTTAACTTGCTTTCGTTGCAGTACTCCAGGGTGCTACCCTATCAAACCGTACAAGAAGCAACTGGAGTGAGGGCCCTTGCAATTAGAAGGAATAAAACATTTCAATGGCTGTGGTCAAATCCAATTAATGGAACTAACCTGTCAATCGTCCTTTCCCTCGTCTAAATCAGGAATGGCTCCATTTCAGATGTGGACAGAGCTTTCTATTAAAAAAAACAAAACCCAACCACCTAGCGCTAATGTTCCTGTTGGGTGCCACACAATAAATAACAGCAATAAATTGTTAAAACTAAGCATCTGAAAACCATCATGTACATATAGATCTCATCCTCTTTCCTATACCCACATCTCCAGGAGACTGCTTCCAGAAAGGACCCCCAAACCAAACATGTCCAAAGCTCTTCCTTAGTATCACAGTGCCTTTCAGACACTTATAGATTTATTTATTTTTATCTCTGATTACTAACTTTGGGGCAGAGACATTTATTTTAAGTGGAGAGAGATTTCTCTCCCTCTCTCCTCCCTCCCTAATGCATAGGGGTTATCCTGTGAAACTGACTGGCAGAAGATTCAAAGCAAACAAAACGGAGAACTTCTTTTGGGAAGTGCAGTAGCTAAGTGGTAGAGCATCTGCTTT